>NW_003852635.1:184993-205530 GCF_000181295.1 Otolemur garnettii | reverse complement strand
ATAAAAGCATTATCTACAAATCAATTATGAGATAAGTGTACTCATTACTACCAAAAAAAGAAACTTAATTATTTTTATTACAAATTATAATAAATTGTTTCATCTTGTTTTTCGGCCATATTGGTACGTCTTATTTGTGTTAATAAATAAATCAAAAAAGATGCGTTCTTTTTTTTACTCTTTTGTTTTGATCAACATAATTTAAGTGTGCCATGAAAGTTTAACTATAAGTTCAAGTGTGCCATGAGATAAGAAACGTTCAAAAACACTGATTTATACTGAGGGCCCAGGAAGGATCGGGAGTAAAAAGTATCAATCGGTCCATTTAATGCTGACCTAGATTGCATAAGAGAGCAAACACTTAAATTCTCTTAGTCTGACTCTATTTCTCGGTCACTGGTTCTAAACTTGGGCCATATCTATGATGGCTTCCAACCTCCACAGTGTTAATAAGCTGTTTACTCATTGCCTTACCCATGGTGTTAATGATTTCTGGTTATTTGTAAGGAAAGGCTGTATAGCCTCAGAACCGTAAAGGTCCATAAAGACAGAAGGCAAATGGTATTTATAAACAGAATGTTTGTTACGTGACCACTTCCGCAACTCAGAAAGACTTATTCAGTTATACTGAACTTTTCCCCAAGCTTTCCTTTTCCTACTCAGTAATTTCAGCATAATGTGCAATTTTCTTTAGTTTTTCTGCAAAAGTATCTGGGGGCGACAAAATGAATCTTAATAGCTTTAGACTTATATTTTGTTCGCATTTAACAAATTTTAAATGATGGGGTAATGTGAACTTAGAATTGCTTAATAAACCAAGATTTCTTTCAAGTCTATGGTCCTTTTTCTTTTTTTCCTTTGGTTAGAACACAACCACCTGGTTTTGTCCATGATGCAAGTATAGAAAATAAAGTATATGGAAATAGTAAGCGTTTTTATTCAACACCAATTTCAGTGAATGACCGTAAACATGAGGCACCAACTCTAAGATTGTTTAGTGTAGAAAAATATAAAGCATTTCATAATGGCTGAAGTAAGGTTCTACTCTACAATGATTGTTTCGCTATTTTGAGCTCATCCTAAGAAGAGCAGTTTTCTTTGTCATTCTGTGCTGTTTGCCACTTGTGATTTTAAGTTAGAACTAAATCTTTTATAAATATGAAAGTGGTTGACGTATAGGGCAATGCAGCTCAAAAAGTTTTGTAAATTCTAGTCCTCAAATTTATTTTCCAGACCCCCCTCCAAAAAAAAGATTCTTTAGAAATATCCATTTTCTTTCACAAACCAACCATGCAGCCTTAACCATGCTGAATAAAGATAGAAATACAGGAGGAAATCAGGTATGTGGACTTAAAAGAGTTAGCAACAGCAATGGAGCCTGCTTAGCAAATAGGAAAGAGTTGTGAAAAGTTGTTTTCAGGAATGGGGGTTCTTATAAAATAAATTTTTGCTTTGAAAAATGGCTTATTTTAAAGATTCTAGTATAATTCATCAGCCATGACTATTGAAATAGGTGAACAGTATTCCTGATATTCTCTGTGATATATAGTTAATAACTCTGACACAACTGGGATAAGGACAGATGCTCAGAGGTAGATAAAGACGTAGAGATATTTTAATGGTATTCCTCTTTTACATGCTATTTTAATAAAGAGTATTTATTATATTTTAGTTGAATTTAAGAGAAGAAAAAATTACAATAAATCTGAAGTACCACTGAATGATTTGCAGTTTCATTTTTTAAATGTCTTTTTTTTAAAAACATGGTATTTCTTAGAGCTTTAATGAAAGATATTTTTAAAACGTTAAAAATTGGGGTTATTTTTATTTTCAACAGCATTTTAGGCATTTAGAAAGGAAGTCACTTTCCTACAGAAGCCTTATCTGACATTCAAGTTAAAGTAATTCTCACTTCCCATGTTTGTGGTTATCTGATTATCATGATTTGATGTCTTCAAGGCATTCGCCACTAGGTAAAGTTATTTATTTATGTTTTTATTGTGCTTTCTTCACCAGAGTAGAATAATACTCCTGAACACAGAAACTTTATGGCGCTGTTTTTAGATGCAAGTATTTATTGACTAAATGTCACAAGAGATGAGGTCATTGGTACTGGCATACTTCCTCCATTTCCCCTCCCCTCTGCCAAATATTATTATTTATAATATTATTTTTACATTGTTAGCATATCATACAACACATATTTTTTTCTGTAATTTTAGTTCCTTCATTCATTTAGATTTAACTCTATTAAATTAATTGAATGCTTATCAACATTCTGTTTGTCACTAGTCTTCCTTTCTATGTTTCTGCTGTCTGATTCATCACTGAATTAGCTGTATTTGGCCACTAGGAAAATTTTCCAAGAAGATTCACATAATGTTATTTCCTTGTGTTCTGTGATATTTGAGGATGTCTGCCTATTGCCCTCATACTGGAAACTCATGGCAGCTGTATACACTGTTACTAAGTCATATTTATTTTCTGCATAATTTTATAGGTATCATTTCTTAGTTTTCTGGTATTTATATTACAGTAAAGAAGTCTGCAGTCAGCCAGAACTTTTCACCCTTGCAGATAACATGTCTCTTTCCCTGAATGTGTGAGCATTACCTTCTTACCCTAAACATTTAGTAATTTTCCAGGCCATTTGTTAATGTTGACCACTCAGACTAATTTATATCTTTTCATCTTTGCATTATATTTTGCTTCATTTCAAAATAGCATTTATGAAACCATCCATATTAAAATAATGTAGATCCATCTGTATAAATAGTAATAAAAGTCTGACTTTCATAAAAGTATAAATGTAGCCAGAAGCTAAGCAGTCCTTGTTTTCTAGAGGACTTTCTTGCTACTGTAACTGGTTACTGCTTAATGGCTCTATCATCCTTGACAGGTGCAAAGTTTGTGCCTCTCTCTCAGCACTTCCATATATGGATTGCTGTCATAAATCCCAAGAATTGTAACTCTATGTATAACACTGCGGTTGTAAGTCTTAAGACTGGTCTTGGAGACTCTGAATTCTGGAAGGACTCACTGATGCTGGTTGGAACTGTGATGGGTGTGGAAGTGGGTTTGACAGCCTTGTGATCTTCCCTTACCCAGGAATTCCTCCCGACTGAGAAGATAATCTCTGCTTCTCAAACCATAAGCTCATCCCCTGACAATCAGCAGGCTCAATTCCCTAGACCTTTGTCTGCAAAACTATCTTTAAAAAGCCTTTGTCCAAAATTGTCAGAGAGATGAATTTGAAGAATTACTCCCATCTCCTTGCATGGTGCCTGTAATATTAAAATTCTTTCCCCTCTGCAACCCCTCGTGTATCAGTATATTGGCCTTCACTGGATGGTGAATAAGGGACTTAGTTTGGGCCATAATAATGACAACTTTGAACCCATTATAATAAGTAAAGTATCTCAAAGATGACAAAACAAACACACCTTGTACTGTCTAATAATTGGGAGCTAAACAGTGGGCACACACAGGAACAAAGATATGTAAAGGACATTGGAAACCCTCCTCTTTAATGAGAGAGGTGAGGAGTAGAAACTTTACCTATTAGGTACAATTAATATTATTCTAGTGAAACACATACTGAAATCCTCAACACTGAGAATTATATAACGTATCCATGTAGCAAAAACATTTATACCCACTTAATATTTTGAAATAAAAAGTAAAGAAAAAGAAGGAAAAAAAGAGGGGCATCACTACCCATCCTACAGACATGAAAAGGTTAATAAAACAATATTGTAAAAAAAGTAGCAGAGAATTATAGCAGATTTTCTTCAAAGAAACTGTAGTTATTGACACTTGGTTTATCAAGACCAATAAAAGGCAGAAAAACAGAATGAAGTGACCAATGTGCTGAAAGAAAAGAACTGTTAAAATAATATTTACACCAAACAAATTATCCTTCAAGAAGAATGATAAGGAATTGAAGATCTGTTCAGAGAAACACTTGCATACTAATATTCTATAGCTGTGTTACCATTGTGCATAATAGATAATAAAGCAAAAGGTCATAGTCCATTACATCATAATGATAAAAGGATCAATTCACCAGGAAGATGTAACAATCCTAAATGTGTAAACACCAAATTATGTGGACTTAAAACATATGAAGCAATAATTGGTAGATCTAAATAGGAATAGACTAACTCACAAGGACAGAGAGCCAAATAATATACCTTTCTCATTAGTTGATAGAACATACAAACAACAATGATCAGCAAGAAGACAGGACATTAGAGCAACACTATTGGAAAATTAAGCTCAGGGACAAATACAGAAGCCTGTTTTTAATATCTGCAGAATGGACACTTTAAGCTTGCACTTAACATTTGTAAAGCAAATTGACCATATAAATTATGTAGAAAACCAATAAGCAGAAATATGTTCTCATAATAAAGCACACAGCTCTGCAAGGTGTCCAGGGAAGTTTGAGAAGATAGAAGATGGTTTCACATAATTTTCAGAGAAAGTGGGGTATCAAAAAATGACTATGGGAAGGTAGAAGGTTGTCCAAACAATAATTAATTTGTAGTTTTCAGTCATGTGCTTAAAACATAGCTATTTGTGTGATTTTCTCCTTCAAAGTCCATCTTCTGTACTGTGGGTTCAGAAAAGATAGAAAGTTTAGGTGAACTAGGTTGGAATTTGGCCAAGCAAGAAGGATAGAAATATATAAAGGTTCAATTGCTTAAATGATAATGGAATCCAAACTAATTAAAGGGGATAATAAAAGAATTATAGAGAATGTCCTATAATTAAATTAAGTAATATTTTACACACACCTGCATGCACACACACATATACAATTAGGCCTTGAAGAGGAGAAAAAGAAATAAATATTTTTGTTTTAGGTTTCCTTGTTTGTTTTATGATTTTCTGACGCATCCATGTCATCCCTTACCCACCCACCTCTATTGTTCTTTGGGAAACACCAAAGGGGGTTGATAAAAAGACAAGAGGAGTGATCTGAGTCACCTAAAACTTAGGAAGAAATTTAATAAAAGAATTCTGGGAAAGGGAAAAAGGAAATTTTTTTAACACTTTCTATTTCATACACTCAAAATAGATACTTTTATTTTTCTAGTTTTCACATAATTAAATTTAAATTTATCAAAAGCATAATTGCATTGTGGTTTATGAATTAAGCATCAGAAATACAATGTTGGCAGAGGATACATTTTTCATCCATACATGGTTAGTATAGAAAGTCAATGTGGTCAGAGTCAATATTTACTAATATTAACTAATCATTTCCCCATCTTCCACTGATTTGTGGAATCCTTGAGAAAAATCATCTTTGGCTTGTCCTCTGTTCTAGCATCTGGCATACTGGTAGTCACACAGTAGGCTTGTGTTGAATAGGTAATGCTTATGGCATTTGCTCTGCTATTTGGAAGTTTTCTGATATGTTTCTAGGCTCTTGACTCTGTCCTATAACCACCGAGATTGCTTTATAATTGAGGTGTTGGTTTCAACAATTTTCATGACCCATAAAATTTACAATTCCCTGGGAAACATTCGGAAGAAATAATATGGGGAAATTATTTCAATCAGCACTTTCAATGTTTACTTGATAGGTTCTATCTCCTCTGATGCCCATCCTCCATGAAAAAAATAAAAAGCATTTCATGTTAAGTTTTCTGTTTGTTTGCAAAAATCATCTTACTTCCGTTGTCCTCAATTGCAGTCATTTCTGATGCTGCCAACTGAACTGCAGTATTTACACGCATAATCTCTATTCAAAAGAATACAGAACACTTTTTAAGCCATTATCTACTATTGGAGGTGTGTTTGTTATTGCTTCCTGTGCCTCTATTGTATTCTCAACTAGGAATCTATAACACAAAATCCTGCAAAGCTTTTGTCAGAAATGTCATAAGGAATATGTTACTGTAAGAGATGTGAAAATTCCATTTGGACTTATTTACCAATTGAGAGAAATAGTCAAGGTAGGGACAATATTATCAGCAAAGACTATACTGCAAATAGTAATAGGGTTTTTTTTTTATTAGCTTTTTCTTCAAGAAGAGAGAAATCTAATAGAAAACATTTTCACGAGATAAGTGCATAAATAACCAGTTTTGTGGTAGGTTTCCCACTGCTATTACAATGTGGCCCATTAAGTGTATTTATGGAGTACTCAGTGACAAGAAAATTGTTTGATGGACATATCCCACATAATGAGTTTTTCTGAAATTGTTGTTTTACTTCAAGTGTAAGTCTGGAACTGTCCAGAACAGTATTTCTAGATGAAAGGAGTGAATCTAAGGAAATTAATGGAGATTCATTTAACCTTTAACATCACAAAAAGTAACAACATTCTTGGAAGAATAAAAAAAAAAAGAAAAAATCAATCCCAAACTAATAACCATTTTTATTTAGAAAAAATATACATATAATTTTGACACATAGAGCTTTCCGAAAGTTATTATGGTACCCTGCTATGGCATTCAAAGTCACTTCTTTGATGGTAAATTTAAATGGAAGTGTAAATACATATATGTATATATATTTATATATGTGTATGTACATATATATATATATATATAATCTCTTGAATCCTAACTGAAATGAACAAAAGATATACAAAATTAGAGAAACACTGTATCACACATTCATTTAACTCTGCTCTAAATCTACTTCTCAAATGAAATTGAGCCTGTCAAGGTCACAAAGGACTTCCACCATAGACTATAAAACCACTTTCCTTCTTTTCTAGCTCATCTATTCTGAAGCCTTAGACATCCTGACTCCTCTTGCTTGCTTACTCATATTTGCCTTTTCAGTCTTCTTGGCAGCTACTTCCCTTCTTGAAAACCTCAGTATTGGAGGATCACTGGACTCAGTTCTATCTCAGTCACTTCTCCTTGAATGCACATTTCTGATATGATTTCCTGCAGCATCTTGGTTTTATGTAAGATCTACTTGATTATAAATTCAAAATCCATGCCTCTAAATCTTATTCCTTTCTTCTTCAAACACCAAACTTATCTTTTCTAAGCACCTACATAACATAGACTTGGATATTGTATTAATTGGTATAGCCTAAGTTATGACACAGTAACAGACAACTCCCAAGTCTCAACACATTTCTCCTATTAAGTAATGGCTCCTTGATGACTGACAGTTTCCTGATCTATATGTATTTTTCAACCTTGAATTCAGAATGAATCCTTGAATTCAAACCCCTATCGGGGATATGCTGCTTTCATGGAACAGGGGAAAGAACAATTGGAAGATCACACAAACACTCTTAAAACCTGATGTTGATTCTTTTTTGTTAAATCACTTTATGATTAGTTTTTAAATTTCAGAATATTACATAGGTACAGATGTTTTGGTTACATGAATTCCCTTTGTTTGAGCCAAAGTTGTAAGTGTGCCCATTACCTGGATAGTGTGCATTGTACCTGATAGGTATGAATTCATCCTTCCCTTCCTACCCTCTCCCACCTGCTTGCTTTCTGTTGAGTTTTACTACCAAATGTCACATGGGTGTTGATCAATTAGCTAATTTAATAGGGAATGTTTTTCACATTCTTGCCATACTTCACTTAGAATACTGGTCTCCACTTCCAACCAGGTTGTTACAAAAGATGTTAGTTCATCATTTTTTATGGCTAAGTAGTACTCCATGGCATACTACATTTTATTAATATACTTGTGTTTTGACGGGCACTTGGGTTGGTTTCTTTTTGATTGTAAATTGTGCTGCAATAAAAATTTGAGTGCACATATGTTTTTGATAGAATGACTTTTTTTCCCCTTGATTTTTTTAAATAATTCAATTTCTTTAGAGAAGTTTTGGTTCATTTCCTGTGTTGTTTTTGTGATTTCTTTGTGTTGGGTTTCTATTTTCTGTTATATTTCATTGATATTCCTCATAATAATCCATAATCAAAATTATTTATTAGTCATTCCAATAGTCTTCTTTTGGTTAGATTCCATCAGTACAAAATTATTGTACTAGGGGGTGTCCTTTCACTTTATTCTTTATGTTTCCATTTCAATAGTCTTCTTTTGGTTAGATTCCATCAGTACAAAATTACTATAAGGGGTGTCCTTTCATTTAGATTCTTTATGTTTCCAGAGTTCTTTTGAGGATGCCTTCTCATCTAAAGCAGCTATTGTTTATTATTTTTGGATTTTCTTGCCCAGTTTAATATCTGAGACAGAACATGGTGCCTGTGGGTGAGTTTTAACCACACCCTGTATGACACTGATTCTTATCCTTCGTGATATAAGCTTCTTTTCAAATAGAATAAAAGGCAGATGCAGTCTTGCATCATTGGTGTAGTCCATGATGCAGACCACAGCTTACCTCACACACATGCATCCATATAGAGAGTACTTTTCCTTTAGTTTTGCATAGAGGACCATAATAGCTTTAAGATTGGGAGCACATTTGCTTAGAAAAAGTACTGGAGAAGAACTAGCCCATTTTGTAACTGTTCCTTTTACTTCCCTTTTGCTCTTTTTTTTTCCTTTATTGATGCATAATAACCTACATAGTTAGAGGGTATATGTGAGTGTTATATGCATAGAGTGTGTAATAATAAAGTCAGATATTTAGAATATCCCTCAACTTGAATATTTGTCATTTCTATGTCTTGGTATCATTTAAGTCCTCTCTTCTAGTTATTTTGAAATATACCAAATATAGTTGCTACGTATAGTCACCCTAGTCTGCTGCCAAACATTAGAACTAGTTTTTCTAACTCTACCTTTGTACTTACCTATTAACCAACCTCTCTTCATTGCTCCCTCCCATTTACACACACTTCCCAGGTGCTGGAATCTATTCTGCAGGTCATGAAACTGAAATACCTTTTAACCCCCCAAAATGAGTTTGAACACGTGGCATTTATCTTTCTGTGCCTGGTTCATTCCACTTCATATAATTATCTTCAGTTCCATTCATGTTACTGGAAATGACATGATTGTATTCTTTTTTTTTTTTTTTAACAGCCAAATAGTATTTTATAGTGTGTGTGTGTGTGTGTGTGTGTGTGTATACATATCTGTGCCACATTTTCTTTATTCATTTATCTGTTAAGGTCAATTTCATACCTTTTTACCTGTGAATAGCTTTGAGATAAACATATGAGAAAAATATTCCTTTGATGTATTGATTTCTTTTCCTTTGGATAAACAACTAGTAGTGAGACTCCTAAATTATGTGGTAATTCTATTTGCTGATTTTGAGAAATCTTTAGATTGCTTTTTGTAGTATGCCCTCTTCATTTTCTTTCAGCAATATTTTATAGTTTTCATTGTAGAAGATTTTTGATGGAGTCTGTAGGTTTTTCTAAATTAAGATCAGGTTGTGTGCAAGACAGAATGATTTGACTTCCCTACAAACTACCTATGTCATTTTTCACAGAAATAGGAAAACAAATCCTAAATTTTATACGGAACAAAAAGAGCCAAAATAGTCAGAGCAATTCTGAGGCAAAAGAACAAATCAGAAGGGACCATACTGTCTGACTTCAAAATATGTTACAAGGCTACAGTAAGCAAAACAGCCTAGTTTTGTTATAGCATAAACTCATAGACCAATGAAACAGAATAGAGAACCCAGAAATAAAGCTATATTCCACATCTGATCTCTGACAAAGCTATTAAGAGCATACACTGGGGAAAGAACACCTTCTTCTTCAATAGATGATACTGGGAAATCTAGATAACCATAAGCAAAAGAATAAAACCAGATCCTTATTTCTAATCATATACAAAACACAGCTCAAAACAGATTAAAGACCTGAAACTATAAAACTACTAGAAGAAGACATTGGGAAAACTAAAGCGTATCCAACCTTTGGTCTACCTGTTTTGCTTTTCTGTGTTGCATGGACCATTTTTTTTTCTCTTTTCTTTTCTTGCTAATCAGTTCTGTATTTAATATGCAGCTCAAGACAACTCTTCTTCCAATGTGTGGCAAAAGGAAAATGTTTGAACACCCCTGGTGGGCAAAGGTCTTATGAAAGAACTCAAAAGCATAGGCAACAAAGGCAAAATTAGTCAAATGGGACTATATTACACTAAAAAGGTTTAACAGAGCAAAAGAAGCAATCAACAGGGTAAAGAGACAACCTCGTAAATGGAGGAAAATTTGTGTAAAGTGCTTATCTGACAGGGGCTTATATCTAGCATATGCAATGAACTCAAACAATTCAACAGGTTAAAAAATAAATAATCTTATTTTAAAAAACAGCAAAGGCTATGAATAGACATTCCTCCAAAGAACACCTACAAATGTCTTACATGAAAAATGTTCAACCTTTCTAATCATCAAGGAAATACAAATCAAAAGCACTATGAGATAATCATCTTACCCCAGTGAGAATGGCTATTATGTAGACAAAAAATAGAAAATGCTGGCCAGGATGGAGAGATTAAAGTATTAGTACAACCACTGTAGAAAGCAGTATGGAGAAGTTTTCTCTTTTCCAATTATTCCTTTCTCTTGCCTGATCGCTCTGGCTGGGACTTCCAGTACTATGTGAATGGAAGTGGTAAAAGTGAGCATCTTTGTCTTGTTCTAGTTTTTAGAAGAAAGGCTTTCAATTTTTTCCCATGCACTATGATGTTAGCTGTGGGTTCATCATATACGGTCTATATGATTTTTAGGTATGTTACTTTTATGTCTAGTTTGTTGAGATAGTTTTTTTTTTTTTTTTAAATCATGAAGGAGGATGGAATTTTATCAAATTTCTACTCGGCTACTCGGTTATTAAAAATCTGAGAGTTTATCTGGAAAAATACATTCATTTACTACAGTAAGATTGACATCTACTCCTCCATGTTTATGAAATATTTTTCAAGGTTTTGTATCAAGATTATGCTACTTTCATAAATAGATTGAAAACTTCCTATTTCTTTTAAAGCTCTGTAGCCATACATAAGTAGTAAATTGTGTGTTCTCTAAAAGTTAGAAAAAGGAGATCCTAATATCTTCTCAGTAAATTATTTTTATTGAGTCAATAATTTTGTAATAATGTTTTCCATTATTATAGTTTTTATGCTTTCACATATTCTGATAATTTGCATTTTTCTAGGATGTTACACTTTACATCTAGCTCTTTAACAGGTGTTAGTAAAGTATTAATATTAGTTCTCTATTATGCGTTTAAACATCTGATCCACATACAACAAAAATATGTTGAGACCTATTTTCTACCAGTACTGATCTGAGGTCTGGATATATAATAGCAAATGAAATACAAAAATTTGACAGACATGGAGCACAAATCACACTATGTCTCATTTCCAGTATTCATAATTTAAATTTTTTATTTTAAATTCGCATCAACAAAGATTTGTCAATTTTGTCATTATATTGATGTAATAAATACTGAACTGTATATTACTCACATAGACTTTCTATGTTTCCAATCTACCAAGTCATAATTGTTTTAGTTAATAAAACATTTATCTGCATCCATGGGCTTGTTTAATTGTTCTTTGTGTTCTGAGCTAAAAAGCCAGTCCTTCCTTTTACTTTTTTTTTTTTTACATCTTTTGCTACCTTGGGTGCAAGTCATGTGCCAATGAAGGGAAAATAGCATTCTGAACTCACAAAGTGGGTTCTTGGCTTTGCACAAGAAAGAATTCAAGAGCAAGGCAATAAGCAACAGAAAGTTTATTAAGTGAAAAAGAGACAACAGACCCTACTCCACTGACAGTGTAGGGGTCCTTTCCTGAAAAGGAAAGGGCCACCTCGTGGGGCAATAGTAATATTTTTATGTGTCCAAAAACCCTGTTAGGAACCAGCCCTATGCAACCATCATTGTCTGAAGGTCAGGCCATAAAGGTTAATGATAAACTGTTGAACAGAGAGGGAAACACAGTTTGTAAGGAATCTGGCTTAGTAATTCATCCATCCTTGGGTATTTGCCAGCCAGTAACTTGCTAGCAAACTTTCTGGTAAGAGTCAGTATCAGCCAAAATAGCTGCACAACCTACATTACCTCTATTCCTTCATTATTTATGTTTTTGCCCTTTTCTTATTTAAAAAGAAAATAAGACCATTAGTATGCATTTATGGGCAATTATAGCCCTATCATAAATATTTTAACCTAAACTTACCCATTAACATGATTTTTCAGAAAGTTTATAATTCACACTTGGTTTTCCTCCTTTCTTCAAGAATTTTGCTGTTTCATTTTATTTTGTGAAAGAAATATTTACACATTCCTGAATGGTTGGATTTTACATTCCTGTTTCCAGCAGGGTAATTCTTGCATATTTTATTTGCATTTTTCCAAAAAGATGTAATCCGTACTATTTTGGTTTTGAGAATTTACTAAGAGTATAATATTTATTATAAGTAAACTGTAGGCATATCGAAGGATGGTTTTACAAATGAAGAGTATTAATTATGCCATTTAAAGTAACTCTTTTTTTCCCCCACTGGATCTTTTTAATATCAAAGTGTTAGCATAAAATTGAAGATTTTCTTGTGTCTCTATCAAGTTTTCTTTCCATTTTATATGCATTTTGTTTTGAAAAATAACAAATATCATAAAATGATAATATCTCAATACTTCTCCCTCTGCCATCATTCTTACTTAATAGTTGTTCAGCTTTGTCATTTTTGTTGCAATCTTTTTTTTAAGGAAATGGAACATTTCAGGCTGATTTTTACATGAGGAAGCCCCTTCAAACTGCCTCTCTTAACCTCCATTCCCTCTCCTTCTGTTAGTCTCCCCTGCTGCTTTTCACTCAGTTGACCACTGCCAACACATTGGTGTGTCTTCTTGCGATCCATTTTTTTTTTTTTGACTTTGCATACATATACAACTTTCTACAAACATGGAAGAATAATTTAAATTTACATAAATACTGTGATACTCAATATATCATTGTGTGTCTTGCTTTATTCACCTAATTTTATATTTATAAGTTCTACTGATCTTTTAACATGTGTGTTTATTAAGTTGTTGTAACTTTCTATAACATTTTCTGACTGTTTTTGTTTTGCTCTTCCCCTCTCCTACCCAATGGCCTCATACTGGTTCTTTCTCAAACATCCAACACTTTTTCTCTTCTCCTTTTCTGAACATTAAGATGATAAGACTCTCCTTAAGTTCCCACCATGGAAACTGCCCTCATGTCCCCTGAAGCTCCATGCTCAGTTCTTCCGATGTAATGACTGGATTGCCCACAAGCCAAAGACTAACTCCTCCACAGAACACTAGATTGTATCCTCTTCTTTCCTGTCAAAAATATTTCTTCTGCCATTTCCTTCTTTCTTGTACCATCCTTTTATCCTTCTCCACCGGATCATCAGCATGAGTCTTCTTTTGATGCCATTTTTACTTCCTCCTATCACTCCATTCTCCTAATCTCATTTCCAGCAGTATCCTTAAAAGGAGTTACAGACATGTTTGTACCCATCCTAAAGCATTTCTCACGTGTTCCATCCTCGCTAGAAGCCCCTCCTTTCACTCCTGCCTCTCTTGCCATGTATCTCATGTACACATTCCTTCCAGGGTCTGTCTTACCCGTAATAGCACACTTTGTTAGCTGTTTCATAAGGTGAAACTTTGTTCTTGTTTTTATGCTTATGTAGGTCACTTTTCAATGCTCTTTTTATCATTAACAAGAAGTTAAATGTTATTTTGAAGAATGCAAGGTATACAACTGAAACTTAATCAAGCTAATAACCTTGAAGAATTGAAATGAAAATGTTTTGTACTGTGTGATGTTAATGCTTAGAAGTTGCTGGCAAAGTCCAAAGTATCAATAGCAATTATTATAATGTGTTAGATGAAAGAGATATTTGGCTAAAAGAAATGAACATTATTTATGATGACTGCCCACTCACTGTAAGTCAGAAGGAAACAAATTTTCTAGTCTATATTCTTTCATCTCAGCTATTTGCTGCAGTATCCAAATCCCCAGACTAATTTGCACAAGGCATCGTTTTCCTTAAGCACAGTTCTAGGTAGTAAAACCAGTGATAGCATAGAAAGCCTACTTATGAAGATAAGTTAGATTCTCTGAACTTTAAATACTGTGCAGACTCTCTGTTTTCTTTTTTCTGTCTGGCCTTTAGGTAACAATTATCACAACACTCTTATAACTTGGGCTGATTGTCGTAGGGTTCCACAGCTTTTAAGTTACAAGAAACTACTGTTCAAAAAAAAGAGAGAAGGAAAAAATCCAGTAGTTAGAAAAGAAACAGGTTTTCATGCTTTCAGGAGTAAGAATTCCACTTGTAGCAGAGAATTGCTACCATTTGGCAATCTCCTAACAAAATCCTTCACCCTAATTCTGCTAACAGTACTCAGTTTGCTTGCTGACTTCAGCATATACCACCACTTCTCCACTTCATTTTTTAAATAATTTTCATTTTTAAAATATTTCAGAAAAAACTATAAAGTAAAAGCTATGTTTGGAACGATAAAACCTGGCTGTAGCATTAGTTTTCTCTCTTCCATTTCAATTCAGATGGATTAATTCATTACCATTCACCAGCGTTCACTGGATGGTTGCTCTGTGCCAGGCACTGGGAGCTAGAGGACAGACACGGCTTTCCTCTAGCATGAAAGAAATAATTAATATTAGGATGAGGGTTAAGAAAGTTCATATAACATGAAAGCATCTGGTAAGGAGGTCAAGGAGTAATGTCCTGAGGAAGTAACATTTAAGCTCAGATTTGAAAAATATGTAGAAATTAGCCAAGCAGGGAGGAGTTGCAGACATCTGCAACAGAATCTGACAAGGAACCACAAACTGAAGGAAGCATACTAGATCAGCATGTCTAGCTGGAGGAGGAAAAAATGCAGGAATGAGGCAATTTTTATGATTCTTAAAAGGAAGATAAGACATTATCACCAACTGTCTTTTAAGTAGTATATAAAGAGCTGAATAATATACTCTTTAATTAGCAATAAAGTCCTTTAGAGACAACAAACAAACAAACACAAAATGATTGTTGTTTAGAAAAGAACCTTGATTAGCCCCTTGGTCAGAAGATGGAATTGCTGAACAGCAGAAGTGTTCACAGTTCTGCTCTATCTGAGAGAGGGAGAAAGTGGAGTCGCTGTTCTTTTTTCTTTGTTTCTTCTCGTAGCATGAGGAGAGCTGAGAAGAAAGGTGCAGAGATATAGTAAGAGAAAAACAAGTGTTCTTAACTTACATTTCCCAACAGCCGAAGTCTCAACAGGCTCATAGACGTGGGGATTTATTTGGGAAGTGATATGAGGAAGCCGAGTGGAAGTGTCAGGAGAGTACAACAGGAAAGGAAGGAAAGCCAATAAAGGGGTCGCTCTGCTGGGCAATCATGCTCCACCCCCTGGGTCCTCCGAGAAACCTCAGAGACTCTGCCTCAGATACTCTCGTTAAAGCCTCTCTTTGGAGTATTAACATTCCGTACTTTTGCCTGCCGTAGCACACAGGCTGAGCAGTCTCCCAAAATACCAGAGAGAGTCCTATGGCAGAAAAGGTGAAATCTGGGCAAGATGCACAGAATTGTCCACTCTGGTGAAATCCAGTGCCTTGAAGAAAAGTGTTTCAGGACATGAATATATCTGCTCTCAGAATCAACCAAATGATAAAATACTGTATACTGTAGGGCACCGCCGGATCATGAGAGTCTCAGGTGTAAAATGAAGAGAATTTTTTTAATATTTCAGAAGCCTGATACACAATTTTGCTCAGTTAGAATTGCTACAATCTTGAGATGCATTATTATTGCTCCTCAGACTTACTCAAGATAATCTTTCTGTCTCTCTCACGCACACACAGACACACAAACACACATTCCTCTCTCTCTCTCATCCTCATGTCCTGTAGTGGGGAAGTAGGATGCTTGGTGGGTATTAGTTAAAGACTTAATTTTTACATTTTGGTGACCTGAAGTAAAAAGGTGACAATCTCTGTCAGAGCTAGAACCTAGAGCCCACATGACTCTGACAGTACAACCCATCTGCCAAGTTGGGGATTTCAAAATTTATGGCTTCTTTGGCTTCTCAAAGGGTACAGAATGATGACATGATCCCTATATTCAATGGGACAAGAGATGGCAGGTATTTCCCAGCTTACATATGTCAACAATATTGAGCTAACAGGTTCTTTAAAGATTTTGAGTACAAATTCACAAGATTTGGTTTGTATTTCAAAAACTTATTCTTGATATAGGGTAGAGATTATATTAGAGTAAGGGTAAAAATAAATGTATAGAAAATAATTAGCAGGTTGTCATAATCCCACTAATAGACAAAAATCAATAAGACCCAGTTATTGGAAGGTAAGGAGATGCATGAAGGAAAATAATCACCATTAGAGATTTAAGTAAACAGATAAATTCAGGTACAATTCTTAAAGTAGAAAATATTGATGAATGAAGAGCTTTTAGGGGGAAGATAATAAATTCAATTTGGCATGTTTATTCAAATATGCAGTAAAAAATATACTGTAAAGAAAAAGCAAAGAATCTATGCATATCTGGTAAGATTTACATATCTGGAATGCAAAAAAGAACATTGAATTGGAGATAATAATGTATAAGTCACCTTCATAAACTTTATCTAAAACCATGAGATTATATTGAGCTTAGGAGAGAGGTAGGGAGGAGAAGATGGAGGTAGAGCAGAAGAGAGAGGAGAACTGGAAAAAGAACTTACGGGGGAAGCCCCTAAAGTCATCAACTTTTAAGGGCATGGAGAGGTGGAGGAAGAAATGCTAAAGACGATTAAGAAGACATATTCAGATATAGGAAAAACAAGAGAATCAGTTCCCCAAAAGTCAAGAAAGAGGAGTGTCTTCTTAAAGAGATACTGAATGTTAAAACACAATAAAAACTGAAATACTATCCCCATATATAAAAATAACTTGGAGTGAAGAGTGTTTCAGAAAGTTTAAATATGATAAAGGCTAAAATGTATTCATTGACTTTCAGCCTGGGTGACTGGGTGACCTTGGTGGAGAGAATTTCAGTGTAGTGATGAAAGAGACTTCCTGGAACAAGTGGGAAGTGAGGAATGTGGGCATCAAAGGGCAGCAAGTCATTCAAGGAATTTGGCAGAGTGGGTGTAGTTCTCATAAAGAACAAAGGAAGTAGTTATTATTCCCATCATTTTATGGATGGAGAAACTGCTGTTAATAGAGGTTAACTTGTCCAAGAGAACGTCATGAATGACAGAGCAGGGATTCAAGGATCTACCACACTCTAAAATCTATGCTAAATTTTCTTAAGCCTTTCACACCACATCTTCATCCATCCTTTTCACTTAGAAATGTAGACTGAAGATGGGGGCATTTTATCATATTTAAATGAAATGTTAACTAAAAAATTAAATTAACAATAACATATAGAAATAAACAATAACATGTAGAAGTAAAAATGCAAAAAATATAGCATCACTAGTGTCAAAGAAAAGCTAACAGGAACATTAAATAGAATTTATATTTTTACATATCACTGTTCACAGATTGAAAAAAGATGTAGACTGGTGTAAACATGGTCAAAACAGTATAGCTGTTTCCAAGGAAATTAAAAATAGTACTACCATATGACCTGGCCATCCGTCTTCTGGGTATATACACACAAAAAATGAAATCACCACCTTATAAAAATGTCTGGTCTCCCACATTCATTAGAGTACTACCCATAATAGTCAAGATATGGAAACAACTTAAGTGTTTGTCAATGGTTGAATGGATAAATTGTGGTATGTGTACACACATACGTACAAACACTCAACTGGACTCACACTCACATTCAGCCTTAGAAAAGAAGATCTTGCCACAACATGATCCTGTAGGATACTATGCTCAGTGAGGTAAGTCAGACACAGAAAAATATTGCATATCTCCTTGATATGTGGAATCTAAAAAAAAAAAAAATCAAATATACAGAGATAGAGAATAAAAATGTAATTATTTGGGTGGGACACAGGGGAGAAGTAAATGAGGAGATGTCAGTGAGAGGATGCAAAGTAGCAGATATGGAAGATGAATAAGTCTAGAGAACTAACGTACAACGTGAGGACTGTAGGTGATTAAATTTTTCTGCATTTAGGATTCCTGCTAAATGAGACTTTTTAGATGCTCTTGCAACACACACACACAAGTAACTTTCAAGATGATAGATTCTTGTTGCTGTTTGTTTGTTTTATACAGATGAAGTCTCACTATTGCCCAGGTTGGTTTCAAACTCCAGGCAATTTTCCCACCTGGGCCTCCTAAAGTGCTAAGTGTGAGCCACTGCTCAGCCCCATGTAACATACCTTAAATATACACAATAACATTGAAAGAAAATAAAAGAAGAATTAGGAAGGGTGTCTGAGAAGTATGTAACTCCTATTGTGCTTCTGGGAATACAATTGATGTTATCTCGTGAGACTGTAAGCTCCTTTAGGGCAGTTTTCTTGTTTTAATCATCTTTGTTTTTCTACTTCCATTCACAGTTTCTGAAACACAATACGCTGTTTTGAAATATTTATTGTATTTTATTGAATTGCACTGAATCAAATAAATTAAATAAGAATGTGAATTCTAGCTATAAGATATGATTAATTGTAAGGTTATTTAAGTATATATTGAGCATCATTCTGATAGTGTGTGATTTACTTCTGGATTACTTTATTTCCGAGAAGCATATTTCTCTGACTGAAAAATTTATGTGTAATGTGTGTGTGTCTGTGAGTGAGTTTATGAGTGTGTATTATATGTGTTTTTGATTAATAGGCCCAGCAAATTGAAAGCCAGTCATTTTTCCTACTCTTCTGCAAGTAGTGTTTGATTATTAATAGCTCTTTGAGGAAAATTTTACTTGTTATTTCTCCATTAAAAATGGCTGGTTATAAACCGAGAACTCAAAAGGTATTCTATAGCTTTAATTAGAATGCCTGCTAAGCTGCTACAATGAAGGGTCATAAAAATCTGGTGGCTTGAGCAGAATAAAAATTTATTTCTATCTCATGTAAGAGTTGGCAGTCCATAGGGGACAAGTGACTATGCTCCATGAAGTCATCCAGAGACTCAGAGACTTTCTACTCTGCTGCTCGGTTATTCCCTAAGGAAATGATTCTCAAACTTTATATGCATTAGAATCTTCTAGAAAGCACGTCAAACAGCTTGCTGAGCCAAGCCCAGGAGTTACTAAGTCAGCTGACATTTGGTGGGGCCTGAAAATCTGCATTCCTAATAAGTTCCTGTGTTTTAGTGGAAAGATGCTAAGGCTACTGGTGCAGGGACCACATTCTATAAACCACTGTGCTAGAATGTTGGCTTTCTCTGCCTGCATAGTCAGCTCATGGAAAGGAAGAAAAAGAAGGAAAAATTCATCTGCCCAGTTATTTTAATGAAAAGGCCCAGGAAAAAGAAAATATGTTTTTGCTCATATTTCTTCTTCAAGAACTTAGTCACATAACATTAAAAAATGATGGTTGCACTTAATTGCAGAGCAAATAGTAATAGTAGTCTCTAGCAGTGTTGATGGTTGCCTAACTAAAACTCAGAAGGTTCCATTACCAAAAAGGAAAAGAGGAAAATAAGAACACCGGAAGTACTTGGCAGGCTCCACTATGATGTCATAGATAAGTATGTTATAGAGTTGTTAAGACCAAAAGAAAATCGGCTATAGAAGGACATAATGGTAATAACTAACATTTTAGTGTTTGCTTCATTCAAGCTCTGTGCTAAACACTTCACATATGGCATATTGCTTCATTTTCACAGGTATTCTATGACTGCAATACCTTCCACATCTCCTATTTCCAGGGAGATGCACTAATTTATTATTGGTATTTTATTAGTTATTTGTTATTGAAATTAGTCTGACAATCTCAAAATATGCATACAAAGAATTTTTCAATTTCTCAAGGCAATATTTAAAATTAGTTCAGTTCTGTTTCAAATTTTTGGAGTCCAGTCTATCTGTTATTCATTTAATTATGTATTATTTATAGATATCACATAAAAGCATTAATATTAATAACAAATATATTATCTACTATATTACTACTTGCCAGACATTTTTCTAATTTTTTATTTCTGTGTTTGTTTTTTAGAGACAGAGTCTCATTCCATCACCCTAGCTGGGTGTAGCGATATGATCATAGCTCACTGTAGCCTCAAGCTCTTGGGCTCAAGTGATCCTTCTGCCTCAGCATGCTGAGTAGTTGGGACTATAGACATGCACCATATGACTGTGCCTGTCTATGTTTTAGTTTATTACCTGTTTTAGTATATTACCTGATTAACTCATTCAACCCCTGAACTGCACTATGAAGTATGTGCTATAGTAACCTTTATTTACCAGTGAAAACATTTGGGCACAAACCTGCTCTAAGAACCTGGTCTATGCCTAACTCTATGAAACTATGCTGTCTCTCAAGATAAATTATTACTGTATTATAAAAAGTAATACATAAAAATCTTCTCACAGCTAAGGGCATAACAACTAAAGCAAACTGACAACCTTCAAAATGGGAAAAGATATTTGCTTGCTATCAGTGTGAAAAAGGGCTGATAACTAGACTCTACAGAGAACTCAAACTAATCAACAA
>NW_003852635.1:174793-184576 GCF_000181295.1 Otolemur garnettii | reverse complement strand
CCCATCAACTCATGAATAAATAAACTGTGGTTTATGTACACCTTGGAATGCTATTCAGTCACAAAGAAAGATGGAGACTTTATATTTTTTGTATTCACTTGGATGGATTCGGAAAACATCCTCCTAAGTATCTGTCATAAGAACAGAAAAGCAAGCATCCAGTGAATTCGACATGAATATGAAACTAGTAGATAAACAATTATATGCTCATGCAAGAAAAAAATACAATTAAATTCAAGTGGAGGAAGGGGAAGAAAAGAGAATTGTTGTACCCCCACCTAACATGTCCGATGTTACAATGTTAGGGGTGCATGGCACACCTTCTGGGTGAAGGACTCAACTACAACTTGGACATTACCTAACAAACACAAACAATGTAACCTAATCATTTGTACCCATATTTTAATCTTAAAATTAAATAATAATAATAATAAAATTGAGTCTCCTCCAAAAAAATAAAAAGCAATAAAACAAATATGAAAATATGCTTCAACTGGATAGTAAAGAAAGGTTACAAGATTTTTCCATCATATAAAACGTATATAAAACATATTTTTCACTTTGGTAAGATTTTCATGAAATGTGTATTTTGAGACACGTTACTAGGGAGTCATAATTGAGCTCAATGGAACTAAAATGAATCTCCAAATGAGTAGACAGTACCCATCTGGTCTGTTACCATTTCTGAAATATCTGTACTTTTATTCCACATTAGCATAAACCCACTAAAATCATTCTCACTGTAGTCATTGAAGTTTTAATGAAAGAAGACATAGAACTCAAAAGTGCTGTCTACAGTCTCTGCTTCCATTTCTTGCCTCTCACTCACTCCAGGCAGGTTTTCACCTCTTGTTATGGTTACTCCTGAATCCCCTGGCCAAGCTTTCATGTATTCCAGCAACCATTCTCATTTGACATAGATCCACTACATCACTGAGTCCCTCTCCCATGTTGAAGCAAGTCTTCAGTTTGCTTCTGGTTTGCTGTTTCCTCAGTTCTCCCTCTGTCTGACTGGCTACTCCTTCTAATTAGTCTGTGCTGTGTTTTCTTCCTCTTTTCTGACCCCTCTGTCTATGTATTAGTTCAGTCTTCAGTCTTCTCCCTTTTTCTTCTCCTATCTTCCCTGCTCTGTATACATTTACTCCTATGATTTTAAATGTGATGAGCTTTGAAATCTCTATCACTCACTCAGTACTCTTCCAAAAATTTCAGGATCATTTATGCAATAGTTCACTGGACACCTGAATTTAATATTCTTCCACCATGAGCTTGACATTTCTAGAAACTAACTTCTGATATATGTTCTGTTAATCTACTTTTTATGACATTTTACTTATCTTAATGAATGAAAACCCAATTCTTCTAGTGGCTTAGTCCTTCTTCCTCCAAAGCTAATACTATTAAACACATCATACGCAATTATCATAGAAAATCTACTCCACAAAACAAATAAGTACATAAATAATAAATAAGTAATGAGAGAATTACATCAAAACTGGTATCTTGATTATCTCTGTACTCCAAAAATTGACAATAGAGAAATATTTTCCAGCTAAATTAAAATCTGCTGTCTGCCTACCTTATTTAAAAATACTCATGTGCCAGTTAAACTCATAGTCCCAAACCAGTAATTTGGGAGTGAAATGCAAGCAGAATCCTCTTGCCTCTGGTTTACACTTAAATCTAGCTCCATGACAATGCAAAAGCTTAAAGGCAGAGACTATGTTTTTTTCATTTAGGGGTTCCCAGAAGCTAGAAATGGAATATTATAACTTTTTTAACAATAAGTATTTGTCTAAAGGGTCAAAAATAATTACAAATTAAAAAAAATAGAAGCCAGACACAGTGGCTCACACCTGTAATCTTAGTACTCTGGGAGGCCAAGGCAGGTGGATTGCTTGAGCTTACGAGTTCAAGACCAGTGTGAGCAAAAGTGGAACCCTATCTTTACTAAAAATAGAAAAATGAGGCAAGCAGATCACTAGAGCCCAGAGTTGGACGTTGCTGTGAGCTATGACACCCTGGCACTCTACTGAGGGTGAAAGCTTGAGACTCTGTCTCAAAAAAAAAAAAAAAGAAAAGAAAAGAAAAGAAAAAGAAAAAGATTTTGATTAAGAATAAGCAAGTGTTACTGCTATAGGCTACATAAATACATTAAGAAATTACATCTTACAAATTCGATATAATATTTTTAATAACACAAGACATGTTAATTTCTGATTTATTAATTTATTAAAATTAACACATTTAATTTATTAAATAAATGTATTAACACATTAAATTTATTAATTTCCAGAATCTATCTATTACATCAATGTGATTCACATAGTACTATCACAAAATCCAGCAACTCTAATGTAATATATTTTAGTGATAATTCAATTGTGAGCCATTGGGCATGACCAAGTACATACCACAACTCACCTTCCTTGCCTATTAATGTCTGTTAATATAAACCCATCTCCTTTCCTCAGATGATAGGAATGTCTTTAACTCTACAAAAATATATGTATGTGTGTATACACACACATCTATATATATGAGGAAGAATAGTTTGGGCTTAGTTGTTTTTATACTTGAGTAAAAAGGCTTAAAGTGCCAGTAATTTTGGCATTTTTAGACTTCTCTTGTCTCTCTTCTCACTGGCAAGGCCACACCTTGTCACAGTCAATGTCAGGCTTTAGAATAGTCCTCAGACTGTTCCCACTGCCAGGCCTGGGGTAAACAAAGTACTCAATTTACATAAGGGTTTTTCTTACTCAGACACATGTTGAGTGTTGAGTACTAGACTGATTGGTCAGGCTTAAAATAATTAAAGCTGCATGCAGTGAGCTGCAGATAAGGGGAAGGATAATGCTGCCTCCATCCACTCACTGGTGTCTGCGTATATGATAAATACATAAAACATCTTCATTAAGGAAATGACGCTACTTGCTGGATGTTCCATTTGACTTATGTAGACAGTACAATGTAGTTTCTTGGATGTCTAGTAGCACAAAAACAACATGTATAAACCTGTGTATATCTAGCTGTCTATTAACTTATGTATATGAAACCTTTGCATTTTATTCAGGATCATCAAGTAGAAAAAATCAAAGTTCAATCACCTTGTTTTTCTTTTCTTTCTGTAAGTTGAAAGCACTACAAATTAAATGACTCTGCCAAGTTCCCAAAGACAGTAGAGAAAGGAAGAAGGAAAAAAAAAAAACCAGCTTTGTTGTTTATTGTATTGTTAAATGTCAGTAGCTGTCACATTTTTAAAATGTCTTAAAAAAATTTTAAAGCTCTAAGGTCAGTAATCTCTTGCATTAATAAAGGATTTCATCTAGAGGAAAAGAGCAAAGATGAAATGTAGATTTGGATTCATAATCAACGTGAAACAACAAGGAGGCAACTTGATCCCAATTAAATGAGAAGAGTATTTGCCCAATGATTTCTTGGAGTTTTCCCAAATCCTTCTTAGTACATACTGTTCCTATTATAAATAGTTCAAATCAGAGTATGAATAATAAGCTATAGACCAATAAAATAAACTAAATTTGAAACTAATTAAAATATCATATTAACTTGTTTATTTTTTTCACTAAGAAGCATTTAGGTCTTATACTACACGTTTTAACTTTGCTAGCTTGTTCTTACTGGGTCTCATGGAAGTTTTTGATAAAAAAAGATGTCAAAAATAAAAAAAAAATAAGCCCTACATATCTATATGTAAGCTCTCAAAAAGAGGTGTGTTTTGCTGAGCGCAGATTGACACATGCATAAATTTTTGAAATTTTCTTACAGCCGGAAACATTCCATACAGAGTACATCTGATATTTAGGATGAAGTGAATAGAATTCTGGCTTGATCTTTCTCCTCTTCCATGTGCCAGTCCCTTTGTTTGGAGTATTGTGGTTATTTAAAATTAATCACTTTTCTTATGTTTCTCAAAATTTCTGGTACTAGACTAAATAAGGCTAGTATTTTGAGTGAAAATGTGAGAGTAGAGGTTGAAGTGTAGAGGCTTACAAAGCTGTCCTCTTAAAGTATTTATTTGGATTAGAATTCATGAAATATTTTAACAATTAGGGAATACAGATTGTGAAGCAATGGATAAGGAAAAGATGGAAGATGTGGATATCTCAGAGAGCATGTGCACAGGGAGATCACAATGCATATGAAGAGCCCCCAAAGTCTGTTGAACAGGACAGGACAGGCCTTGCATAAAAACGACAAGAAATGTCTTACAGGCCTGACCCTTCCCCCACAGAGAACCTCTACAAAGGTCTCTAGGGGCTGAATGAGCATTGCCAGATGTGCTGGGAACAGCATAGGCAGCTGGCTTCCCTGATAAGAGGGACAATCTCTTTGAGTTAGGTAAGAGGAAAAGTTTCTTTCTCCCTCCCTCCCTCTCAGTATGGGTGTGGTATCAGCCCATCTGCCCTGCAGGGACCCGAAACTTAATTGCCTCCTGTGGAAACTGTGTGCATGGTCAAACTTGCTGTTTGCTTTCAGATCCTGCTTCTAAGCTTTGTTCTTTTTTTCATTAACTGCATCCCAATTCTTTAGTTTAGAAACAACATAGAGTATAAGTAAAGAGCAACTTAGCTGAATTAGTCAAAGAATAGCTGAGTTAAAGTGGTAAATACTGTAAAGGGTGATGTACAGTGCAGTTTTTTGCTTTCCTCCATGATTATTCATTTGTTGATTTGGATACAATGTATGCAATAAATACTGAATTAACCCAGAACACCAGGCCATTGCTGGTGTTCGTTGCTTTAGGTGGTGATGATCCTTTAGGCCCACTCTTTTCGTATCCTGTCTTGTTTCTTAGCTTTCTTTCTTTCATTCTCTTGTCACCACCGAGCATTGGGGATACCCACAGGTTGTGTGGAGGGCTGGCCCTTACACCACATTAATGTTTTTATTTTGTTTTCTTTTCATATGTACTTACCATCATTCCATATCTGTATGAAGACATGTTACAGAGTAAGTTAATATCAGAACTCAGATTTGAATTTACAATTAGTACCAAGACAAATGTGTATATAAGATTGTATTGCTGCTTCTTCTATCCTACCAATTGGACACCCTTCTCTCACTTTTCCATCATGTGGGGAATGTAGGCAAGATTACCAAGGTGTCTTATAGGCAAGGGCATCTCTTGTGGAAGCAGAAAAGTGAAAGCATTCCCCTATAGCTTCACTCCTGCCTTGTCTCAGATGACTTCTCAAGGCCTGGTTACCAGTACCCACACCGTCCCCACAGGTACCCACTGCTCTGGTGTTCTGTCTCATGTTTTTCAAGTTGTCCCTAAAAGTATTTTTTCCCTAATTCTTCAATAAATATTATTTATTTTACCATTTGTCTTATTTTCTCAGAGACAAATTTTTTAATTAATTTTTTGATTTCCAAGTAAATTTAGCTTACTATGAATTTAGCAGCACCCACATAAAGTACAGGAAATTCTAATCTTTCAGAAATACCTTTTTAGAAACTGCTATCTATAGCACTAAAAGATATCCAAATTAAACACTGTGAATTTTTGGCTTCTATTTTTAGAAAAAAAAATTTTTAATTTAAAAAAGAACAAAGAATAATCTAACAATCAATCATATTTACTATCCCAAATTATTAGGTTAGGATTTTTGCAAATCTACTAAACTTGGGGGGGAGGGGTTATATAGCTCCATTCATAAATAAACTAGCCCTTCTAGTTAGCTAATATATTAATTATAAAATGTGAAAAATAACAGACAAAGCTAAAATTTACCTGAAGAGACTGTAACACATTTATGGGTGTTCTTTACTCCTTATAGGGCTCAATTACAGGTATTAGACATGGTCCTTCAAAATAAAAAACACAATTACAAGAGGGACTTTACCTAACAAACAAAACCAGTGTAACCTAATTGTTTGTACCCTCAGGGAGTTCCAAATAATAAATAAAAAATCAGTAAAAAATTAAAAAACAATATTAGAAAGAAGAAAAGAAATATTAAATAAGTTAGATTGCTTCTTGTCTACAAGATAATAGCGTTCTTCTTATTAAGCTCTTACTAAGTGTCAGATATTAGAGATGTGTATGTATGTATAGTTGTATGCACACATGGACATATATGATTTTTTGTCTTGTTTCTACATTCACCCTGGATGTTAGATTCCTTTTCTTTTTTTAGTTGAGAAAGCAGAGGCACATGAAGTTAAATGACTCCACCCAGGGCTCATCTGGTAAAGACATGGTTTGAAATTTCTTCAGCCTAATGTTTAAATTTGTACTCATGACTACACCACATTATTTTGTCACCAATGTGAGTCAAAATTTACACTCTCCCTACCAGGCAGATATTTTTCATAAGTCATATATAAGTTAGTAATCATTGAAAATAGCATTTTTGTGACATTATTTACTTTGTATTTGATTTATTTCATTTAATAACCTACAAAATCAATTTGAGGCAGTTGGTATATTTTTAGGTTTGGATCATGGTTTAAAATTGTGCTGATACACAGCTGAGATGAGATTTGGCTGATCAATGTGAAAAGGGAAATTTGGCAAATCAAAATAATTGCTTTAGCCAGATTCACTTTCATAAATATTAAAACCAATATTTACTGGCATTGGTTATTTCTCTCACAGGGCATATCTAAATTAAAATATTAATTTTGGCAAGGAATTAATTCATAACATGACCTAATTGTCATTTAGCTTTTTTTTTTTCATTTTAAAGGAATTTGAACTAATGGGTGGCACATTTCTTAAGCTGAATTACCCCATCTATGACAAACCCACAGCTAACATCATACTGAATGGTGGAAACTGAAAACTTTTCCACTTAGAACTGGAACCAGAAAAGGATATCCACTATCGCCACTATTATTCAATACAGTTCTAGAAATTCTAGCCAATACTATCAGGCAAGAGAAAGATATAGAGGACATCCAAATCAGGGCAGAGGAGGTCAACTCTCACTCTTTACTGATGATATGATCTTATCCTTATCCCAGAGACTGAACCAGAAAACTCCTAGAAGTTATGAGGAAATACAGTAATGTCTCAGAGTATAAAATTAATGTCCACGAATGAGTAACCTTTGTATAGACCAGCGGTTCTCAGCCTGTGGGTCATGACCCACAGGAACTGTATTAAAGGGCCCCAGCATTAGGAAGGTTGAGAACCACTGGTATATGCCAATAACAGCCAAGATTGGAAGCAAATCAAGCACACAATTCCCTTCATAGTCCCTTTAAGGAAAATGAAATACTTAGGAATATACCTAATAAAAGAAGTTAAATGTCTTTTCAAAGAGAATTATGAAACCCTAAGAAAAAAAAAGGTTCAGAAGACACTAACAAATGGAAGAACATACCATGCTCATGGCTGGGAAGAATCAACATTATCAAAATGTCTATTCTCCCCAAAGAATATACAAATTCAATGCACTCCCCACTAAAATACCAACATCATGTTTTGAAGAACTGGAAAAAATAGTATTTTGCTTTGCATGGAACCAGAAAAAGTCCCATATTGCTAAGGCTATTAGCAATAAAAACAAAGTCAGAGACATCATTCTACCAGATTTCACGCTATATTACAAGCCAACACTAATCAAAACTGCATGGCATTGGCACAAAAATAGAGGCATAGACATATAGAACAGAATAGAAAACTAAGAGATGAAACCATTCTCTACTTGCCATCTTATATTTAATAAACCAAATAAAAGCATACATTGGGGAAAAGAATCTCTATTCAACAAATTGTGCTGGGATAACTGGATAACCAAATATAAAAGACTGAAAATCAACCTATCCCTTTTACCCCTTACAAAAATTAGCTCAAGATGGATAAGAGATCTAAATTTAAGACACAAAACCATAAAGGTCTTAGAAGAAAGTGTGGAAAAAAAACTCTTGATGATGTTGGACTAGGGAAATATTTTTTAACAGAGACTTTAGCAGCCATTGCAACAACAAAAAAAATTAACAAATGGGACTTAAATAAGCTGAAATGCTTCTGCACAGCTATGGACACAACAAGTAAAGCAAAAAGACAATCTTCAGATGGGAAAAGATATTTGCAGGGTATCAATCTGACAGAGTTGATAACTAGAATCTACAGAGAACTCAAATTAATCAACAGAAAAAGAGTAAACAATCCCATCTACCTCTGGGCAAGAGACATGAAAAGAACCTTCTCTGACAAAGACAGACGAATGGCTAACAAACATTTGAAAAAGTGCTCATCATCCCTGATCATCAGAGAAATGCAAATCAAAACCACCCTGAGATATCACCTAACCCCAATAAAAATAGTCCACATCACAAAGTCTCAAAGCTGCATATGCTGGCGTGGATGTGGCGAGAAGGGAGCACTTTTACCCTGCTGGTGAGACTGCAAACTAATACAACCAGTTTGGAAGGAAGTGTGAAATGTTTTTTAGTTTGTTTTCTGGAAGTCAATAAATTCCTGTAGCACCTGCATAGTAACTATTGCTTAAAAAGCATTTCAAGCTGATCTGTCTCAGCTAAGATGCAGAAGAGCTTATGCTGTACCCTATTCTACTGGTAAAATTTCCTACTGACTTAGATTTTCCAACCCTAAACAGTCTGATTATTTTTCTATGCAACTGCTTTATATCCAATGGTTTTTATATGTATCCCACCAATTATACATATAAAACTAGGTAAAAAACTAGCAGAAGATTATTTTTCCTGTTAATTTGCCAAACTATTTAATGGAATAAATGACATTGTAAAAAGAATCCATAACCAACCTAATAGAAGCCACCTACTTCAAACACTTTTTATGTATGCATTTATAGACAATCACCAACAATAAAAATTGATGTATTCTTTACTCATTTACCTTAAAGGGTATAATTATCTTAGGCTAATATATGCATTAATGTATACATTTTTAAAATAAATCCTTTATATTATCTTCCTAAGCCTCAAGGAAACCAAAAGTATGGCATATCATAGTTAATGTTACTACTCCTTTTCATTATTACTTTTGTTTCTGTTATAAATTATATTTAAAATGTGCCTAAACTCCAGACTCCTGGGTTATCTGTCCCTTTAAGAGCCAACTAAATAGCACAAGGTCACTCCATGTATGATTGGGAAGTTGTACACCTTTTTTAGGATATCTCAGGATAGCTCCCAAGTAGGTTATATTAGAGCTAACATTCTCCTGGTTATTTATACCTCCAGATTTGGTTTTCTTTCTCTTTTTACTTTGCCTCCTAAGCCTACACTACTTTACTCTTTAAAAGGGCACTGCCTCTCTGCCCTTAATTTTTCACACAAAGCATCAGTAGTACTGTGTTGGGGCTATTAGTGAACTTGATCCTTAGCTTTACTTTGCTGGTCCTAGTAGAAAATAATCTTACAACAAGATATTAAAATGCTCAGTTTTTTAAAGTTGGACACCCCTCTGCATGAAATTCTCACTGATTATCTTTTTCCTTCAAACTGAGCCCAAGCCATTCCTTGGGAGTCTATCTTTGCTGATTATGAACCCAGCTTTCCTTCCCTCCCCGATTAGACTCCTCCCCACTTTCTCTCTTGCAGATTGCTCTTCATTTCTCATATAGGGCATGCTATTGCTTTTTAAAAAACAAAATAAAAACTAGTGTTTAGATGAGTTTCTTAAATATATTTTTTTTCTTAAATATACTTTTAAAGTAAGAGGTTAATTCATAAGACTTGCTAAATTTTTTTAAAAAGACATCTAACTGGGCAGCACCTGTGGCTCAAAGGAATAGGGCGCTGGCCCCATATACCAGAGGTGGTGGG
>NW_003852635.1:168978-174272 GCF_000181295.1 Otolemur garnettii | reverse complement strand
TTAGTGCTAAAAGTACACCCGGTGCTGAAGTAGCACATGTTAGGCATAGTTCTTGTCCCAGAACTTTCACTGTATAAATAGCTAAAAGAAAAATGCATTGCAATTATTCTGCATTTGTTTCTAATTGTTCTAATTACCTCACTTCACTAGAAATATTCGTCCCTCAGCTTTGAATTCTATTGCCTTATTGTTTAGAGAGAGAAAGAGCATTCTTTTTAGTTTTTTTTCTCCTTCATTAAAAATGTATGATTCTTTGGGGGGGGGGAGCTCCTTCCCTATTGTATATTAAGCAATACACTTCCCATAAGGATTACTTTTAAAGTCATCAAAGATGTGACATTTATAGAACCAAAATATGAAAGAAGGATTGTGCAGTAATGGCAATACTCACTACTTTCCATAAAGCACTTTCCATGATGAATTGATTAAAAAGGCCAGCAGCGGAGTTAAACATATTTCCATGGATCTTATCCAGATAACATTTTTACCATTCTGTCTTAAGCAGTGCCAGGAAAACTGCAAATAAGTTACCAACTCTTCCTCAGAGAGGATACTCCCAGGAAGTTCTCTACTTTTTAAGACATAAAGTTTTTGTGTTTTATCACCATTATTAACATCAGCATCATCTAACAATCTCCTGTTAAATTCTAGACAAAGCACAAAGCAGAGAGTTTGACAAACATTACCCACAATAGACCAATTTTGGAAGGTAAATCTTAGTATCTTAATTTGACAGACAAAGACTTTGAAATTCAGATTATTAAATCATATTTGCAACTCCTAGAATTGTGTGTATTTGCTTCCAAAATCAGTAATAATTTTTCCTACACTAAATGGCTTCCATAATATAACATCACTATCATAAACCACATATGATAAAATCTGCAGTTTTAAATTACTGCACAACACTGAGATGATCAAGTTGAACTGTTACAAACATCAACATGCCCGTAGCCATGTGTTTCATACTGTAAAAAGTCAATTAAGCAGCAAGTTTTTCACAGGATCATAGTGCTTGTTTCAATATATGAGGCTCAGTTTGTGCTTCTATATTCTCTTCCCTTTGACACCCTCTTCCACTAATGGTCATACTCTTCAAAGGCACTAAATAACATGTAGTTCAGATCTGTGGTCCTGCGAGAAGAGAGGCACATGAAGTGGGTACCAAAATTGCTCTACTATTCTCCCAAGCAGCATTTAACTGCTACTGACTCAAGCAGAACTAGAATGTCACCAAGAGTTAAAGACGCAGAGAAAAGAGTTCCAAAACATGGAATGGGATGAAAATTTCAAGACAGAATGCTGTGGTTCTGCCACAGTGGAAGAGGAACTATGTAGGGTGGTAGTGGGTCTAGATGTGCACAGAGACATTCACTGTGGGTGCTTAGCTGGGTCTGAGTTGGATATTTGAAAGATAAGACTGCACAAAGCATAACGAAAGTGCTTGCTAAAGAGCTGAGAGCTGGAAGGTGATAACAAAGGTTGTGTAGTTGTAGGGAATGTTGGAATGATAATAATAATAATAATAACAACAACAACAGGTAAATCATATGATTAATAGATTATAAAAGCTTTTACCAAACAAAGAATAAAAGGAAATTTTCTCAATATTATAAGGGCATCAGTGAAAAACCTATTTCTAGAATTATATTTCATAATAAGTGAACACTCTTTAATATTGGGAATGACACAATGTATGAGCACCCTCACCACTTCTGTTAAACACTGTTCCAAAAGTTCTAGTCTATACAAAAAAAAAAAAAAATTAAAAGCCCTAAAATTTGAAAAAAAAGAAACTATCATTATTAGCAAATATCATATTTCTTTGCATAGAAAGCCTCAAGGAATCCACAAAAAACTAACACATAAATTTGCAATATGAGTAAGTGAATTTATCAAGATACAAAGTCAACATGTGAAATCAATTAATGTTTCCACAGGAAGCAACAAATGATTGGAAAATCTATTTTGTAAAAAAGTCTCCTTATTAAAACATTAAAAAAAATTACATCTTAGGAGTGAATCTAACAAAATATGTGCAAAATATCTATACTGAAGACTACAATACATGGCTGAAAAAAATTGAAGATCTATAACTGGGATCATGAATCAGAAGACTGAGTGTTGCTAAAATGTCTAGTCTCTGATATGTGTATGCAGATTCAGTGCAACACAATTCCAACAATATTTCTTAAAGTAAAAGCCACACTGATTATAAAATTCATAAGTTTCAAGAATGTAGCAGGGGTCCTTAAACTTTTTAAACAGGGGGCCAGTTCAGTGTCCTTCAGACCATGAACTGAGGGCTGGACTGCGGCCTCAGGACTAGTCGGCTGCTAAGCAGGACAGGCAGTGGCAGCAAAAACACCTGGCGGGCCAGATAAATGTCCTTGGCAGGCCGCATGTGGCCCGCAGGCCATAGTTTGAGGATGACTAATATACAGGGTGTCTCATAAATTGCCACATTTAGGGACAATGGGAGATTATAGCTAATTTTTTTTTATAACAGAAAGGCAAGATGGTCAACCAGTGGCAGCTTTTATCAGAAACTCTTGCCCAGTAGGAAAAAAGTTGAACTGAAGTGAACTCCATGAAGTTGAAACTGGGGAGTTGAGCACAAGGAGAAGAAATCAAGGTGCACATCATCCCTGACAAACTTCTAGGTTGAGAGTGAAGAAGAAAGATAACAAAAATAAGGTATGGATAGACTAGACCTAAGGCCACCTGGTGAGAATGAGGAGGGAAGACTCTTCCCCTAACCAGAAGACCTGCAGCTGGTTTTCTGCCGGTAAGCAGGGAACACAGGATCTCTCACCTCACCCCAAGGGGAGGGAGCCTCAAGGTCCTAGCTCTCCTGCACCTGCAAATTTCTACCTCTGGATTCCCATCCTATCTGGTACAAAAGTGAGCAAATTTTCACCCTGAAATCCTGAGCCCATAGTCCACCCTGCTTTCTGGTTGCCTCAAGGATTGCCCCCTGCAGAGATTGGGGGGGTTAATAAGTTCTCTGAAAGACCTCTATATTGTGTGGGCTGCTGAACAGAGCTGTGCCCCACCCCTGCTACCAGAAGAAGCAGTGTCTACTGCAGTTCTAACTTTGAAAGCTGATCTCTACCGGTTCTCACTCTTCCTAGGGGGAACATTCCCCTGCCCTCTGGAGAGCCTCTTTCTGATGTCTGTGCTGGTCACCCTTGCCTTCCCTCCCAGCAACTTGGAGAGAGACAAGCCTAGCCTGGGCAACTAGCTCTGGGAAGGTCCAGAAACTAGACCTCTTCCTCAGCCATGGGTGATGACTGAAGACCCTATTCTTTGCAAGGGAAAATCACCCCCAGAAAAGAGGAAAAACTGAGAAACAAGCTGAGCAAGATAGAATAAAAACAGTTTAACTATCTTACTTTTAAACTAATAGTTAAATTACTTGTCTGAGCAGTTTCTGCTTTTACTAGAAGCCTGGCTATAAGGGATACAGCTTACAACACCACTGCTGGATCTGTAAACACTCTGAGTAACAATGGCTATAGCAGAAGCTACATGGAAGACCTGGGAAGAAACATTAACCAGGCCAACCCCTGCCCAGTCAACAGTCAGAGTATACCCATTGTGGGAGTTTGTATACTAGCCAGGGCATAGATCAAGGGAACTCGAGCCCTGAGATATGAGCAGGAAGGCTTGTCCCCAACCATGGAGGGAAACATCTCTGGGTGGAGATAAGGGAAAAATTCCTCCTTTCCACCAATTCTTCAGAGAAGAACAGACGCCACCGTGTCTGCTCCACAGAGAAGCTAGAGATGTCTAACCTCCCCAAGGAATCTATGTGACCACAAACAGGAGCTGACCCACACAAGGCTCAGGTTTCAGATTTCTCAAGGCTTCCCAGACCCTTAAAGTTAATGATATAAGATAAGAACTAAGATAATGATACAGAATAAGAACTAACATACTTATTCAGAGAAACTGCTGACATTTTTACTTCCTTTCTCAGCTTACCCTTTCAGTTAAATGAGAAAATAGCCTTCAATAAATGCTTGGTGGAATAAACATTCAGGACCACTTGTTGGAGCCCCAGAAGCTAGCGGTGTTCCCCATGTCCCACCTTTGAAAACTCTATTCTCTGTGTCCTGTCTTTTTATCTCTCACAGCTTTTAATTTCATTTTTTCCCTCAGGTCTTAAGGACCCTGCCCCTAGGGCAGGACCTTGGCACATTTTACTTAGTCTATGGACTAAGTAAAAGGACTCTGGGGGCGAGGGGAGAGGAAGGACCATGGGAGTCTATGCACTTGTTTATGCTGCCAAAGCAGTTCAATTGGAACTCTTGGCAAGAACTGTGACACCATGGATTCTTATTCTCCACCCATCACTGGCTGCAGCTGTGGCCCCTAATTTAAATTTGTTTGCACAAGTGGAGGTTGTCACCATGAGGGACAGGAACAGTGGGTCTACTCCTAAATTCTCCTCCTCCAGTTGTCACCAGCAGGGGTGGGGCTGTTATTGTTTTTACCCCAGAAACTCCCTCAAAATACTGCAGCTCTTTTAAAGTGGGTAGAGGACAGGCTGACACCAGGACAGAATCAGATTGTACTATCTAAGCAAGGCCTGCTCTCAGAGACTCTTCCTGCAGCCCTGAAAGGGAGCTTTATGAGACTGTACGGGAATGGCCACAAGCACAAGCTCCAGCTTATTGATGAAGAAGTGGGAAGCTCCATTTCCTGCCCCAAGATCTGGTCTCACCCTGAGTTGTCAAATAGGGTCTGTATGTGGCCCACTAAGGATCCCCAAATACATTATGTTTCAATAACTATTCAAAGACAGCCTAACATTTTTACTACAAAAATTAACATTGAAAAAAGCTGAAAATACCCATGGGGAAGATCTAGCGGAAGAATTCAGGCAAAGTAAAAAATCAGAGTAGATCACCTCCCCCAAAAGATTACAAGGGAGGTACAGCAGAAAATACTACCCATAGAGAAATTGTTGAAATATCAGAAATAGAATTCAGAATATGGATGAAAAATAAGATGAATGGATTTGAGGAGAAATTAGAAATAAAACCCTAAAAAGTAGTCCAAAAGTTGTCTTAAGAAATTAGTGAATTTTAAGAAAAAGCCACAAAGGAATTGAACATAATGAGCAAAGATATAGCAGAGCTTAAGGAACTAAAAGAGGCATTCAAGGAGCTTATAAACAAAGTAGGGAAGCTCAGTAATAGAGTAGAACATGGAGAAGAAAGAATTTCAGAAATTGAAAATAAGACTTTTGAAGTATCTCAATCATTCAAAGAGGCAGAAAAAAAAAA
>NW_003852635.1:166171-168228 GCF_000181295.1 Otolemur garnettii | reverse complement strand
TGCAAGAGAAAAAAAATAAGACCTCTGAAAAATAAGATGACCAAAACTCCACCATATCTATTGATTCTCTCAATAAATGTGAATGGTTTGAATTCCCCACTCAAGAGGCACAAGGTGGCTGACTGGACACAACAGCTCAAGCGCGAAATCTTCTTTCTCCAAGAAACACACCTAAGCTCTAAGGATAAAACAAGACTCAGGATAAAGTGATTGAAAACAGTAATCTAGGCAAATAGAAATCAGAATTAAGCAGGAGTTGCAATCTTATTTGCAGATACAATTATTTCAAGCCAACAAAAATAAGGGAAGATAAGGATGAACACTACATACTCATCAAGGGAAGCATACAGCATGAAGAGTTTCCAATAATTAACATTTATGCACTCAACCTAAATATTCCTCAATACATAAAACAAACCCTAAATAATCTGAACAATATGATATCTTCCTGCACCATAATAGTTGGAGATTTTAACACTCTTTTGATAGTACTGGGCAGACCCTCCAAGCAGAAACTAAATAAAGAAATAAAGCACTTTAACACAAGCCTAGAAAAAATGAACTTATATACAGAACATTTGATCTTAACAAAACTGCATGCACATTCTTATCAGCCCATATATCATCCTCCAAAATTGATCATATCTCAGGACACAAACCTGACCTCAAGAAATTCAAAAGAATAGAAATTATTCCTGTATCTCCACAGACCATCACAGAATAAATGCTAAACTCAACAGTAACAGAAATCTTCATACCCAAATAAAGTCATGGAAACTAAATAACCTTATGCTAAATGATAGCTTGGTTAAGGACAAGATTAAGAAGGATATCATTAGATTTCTTTCTTTTTTTTTTTTTTTGAGACAAACTCTCACTTTGTCAGCAGAGTGCTGTGGCATCATAGCTTACAGCAACCTCAAACTCCTAGGCTCAAGCAAGTCTCCTGTCTCAGCCTCCCAAGTAGGTAAGACTATAGGTGCCTACCACAATGCCAGGCTAAAGGAGGATATCATTAGATTTCTTGCACAAAATGAATGAAGTCACAGCTATCAAAGTTTCTGGGATACAACAAAGGATTTCCTAAGAGGGAAATTTATAGCATTAGATGTTTTCATCAAGAAAACAGAAAAAGAGCAAGTCAACAACCTAATGGTCAATCTCGAGCAACTAGAAAAAGAAAACGATCCAACCCCAAACCCAGTAGAAGGAAAAAAATAACCAAAATTAGAGCACAATTCAATGAAATTGATAACACAAGAATCATTTGGAAGTTCAGTGTAACAGAAGTTGGTTCTTTGAAAAGATTAATAAAATCAATAAACCTTTGGCCCAACTAACCAGAAACAGAAAAGTAAGATCTTTAATAACTTCTATCAGAAATGAAAAGGGGGAAATAACAACAAATACCACATAAATATAAAGATCCTCAACAACTACTACAAAATACTTTATGCCCCAAAATATGAAAATGTAGAGGAAATGGAGCAATATCTGCCATCATACTACCTTTCTAAACTCAACTAGAAAAAATTACAAATTTTGAAGGTACTGAAATTGCATCAATACAAAATCTTTGAAAAAAGAAAAGCACTGGACCAGATGGTTTCACACCAGAATTCTACCAACCCTTCAAAGAACTAGTACTAGAACCTATTCCAAAACATAGATAAGGAAGAAATCCTCCCCAACACATTCTACAAACCAAATATCACCCTGATTTCAAAGCCAGGAAAGAACCCAACAAAAATAGAAAAATTTTAGGCCAATATTATTAATGAATACAAAAAGATTCAATATGATCCTAGCAATCAGAATACAGTGACACATTAAAAGAATTATACATCATTATCAAAAGGATTTTAATCCCAGGGAAGCAAGGTTGGTTCAATATACATAAATCCATAAACATAATTTGCCACATAAATAAAATCAAAAACAAAGACCATATGATTCTCTGAATTGATGCAGAAAGGTCTTTTGATACTATCCAGCATCCTTTTTTGACAAGAACACTGAAGAAAATAGGCTTAGGTGGGACACTTCTTAAACTGATA
>NW_003852635.1:163300-165290 GCF_000181295.1 Otolemur garnettii | reverse complement strand
AAAAAAAAAAAAATAGTCAATACAATTTTAAGAAATAAAAACTCTGGAGACATCATGTTACCAGACTTCAGGTTATACTACCAGTCTATAGTGATAAAAACAGCATGGTACTGGTGCAAAAATAGAGATAGAGATCTATGGAATAAAGTAGAGAATAGAGAACCTAGAAATAAATCCAGCCACATATCATCATCTGATCTTTGATAAACCGAACAAAAGTATGCAATGGAGAAAAGAATCCCTCTTTAATAAACAGTGCTGTGGGAACTAGCTAGCCACATGTAGAAGACTGAAAAAAAGACCCACACCTCTCACATGGACAAAAATTGACTCTCACTAGATTAAAGTTTTAAATTTAAGATATGAAACAATAAAAATTCTAAAAGAGAATGTGAGAAAAACACATGACAAAATTGGCCTGGGAAAAGATTTTATGAAGAAGATCCCCTTGACAACTGCAGCAATATCAAAAGTAGATAAATGGGACATGATCAAGTTAAAAACCTTCTGGACAGCTAACGGTACCACAAGTAAAGTGAACAGGCATCCTTTGGAATGGGAGAAGATATTTGCACGCTATGAATCTTACAAAAGGCTGATAACTAGAATCTACAAATTCAAATTAACCAACAAGAAAAGAGTAAACAACCCCATTTATAAGTGGGCAAGAGACTTTAATAGAAACTTCTCTGAAGATGTCAGATGAATGACCAACAAACACATGAAAAAATGGTCATTATCCCTAATCACCAGAGAAATCAAAATCAAAAGCACTCTGAGATATCACCTAACTCCAGTGAGACTAGCCCACATCACAATGACCCAGATATGTAAATGTTGGTGTGGGTGGAGAGAAGGGAACACGTTTGCACTGCTGGCGCAGTTGCAAACTAATACAATTTCTATGGAAAGAAATAATGGAGAATTCTCAAAGAACTAAAAGTCAGCCTTCCTTTTGATCATACAATCCATTACTAGGTATCTACCTAGAAGAGCCGAAGCCATTTTACCACAAGGACACTTGCACCCAAATGTTTACTGCAGCTCTATTCTTAATTGCCAAATCATGGAAGCAACCAAACTCGTATCATGCCATGAATGGATTAAACAATTGTGGTATATGTATACCACATGGTACTAGTGCAAAACGGAATATCATTCAGCCATAAGATGGAGACTTTACATATTTTTTGTTTACCTGGATGGAGTTGAAATACATTCTTCTTAGTAAAGTATTTGAGGAATGGGAAAAAAATCCAAGGTACTCAATACCAATATGAAACTAATATATAAGCATGCATGAAAGAAAAAACATGAATATAGTCTATCAAGGGGGAGAGGAGAGGATGAAGAAGGGAGGGAGGAGGAAGGAGATAAATTGGCAGGAGGAAGGAGGGCAGTTGGTGGGATTTCACCAATATCATGATGCAACGGTGTTCAGCACCCCCCCTGGATGAAAGATTCTTCTACAACTTGAACTTTAACTTGGAAGTGTGAACAATGTAACCTAAAAATTTGTTCCCTCATATTAATTCAAAATAAAAAAAAAATTAAAAAATTGGAAAAGAAAAAAGAAGAAATTAAAACAGAAGATTGTATTATTGGAATGGAATAGAGAGGCCAGAAATGGACCCCTGGTTGAACTGATTTTTAGCAAAGACACAAAACAAATTCAATAGGAAAAAGAAAGACTTTTAAACAAATTATAATATAACAACAGTGTAAATATATAATGCAAAAAAGTAAGCCTTAACCACTATCTCTCATCATGTGCAGAAAATAATTTGAGATGTATTATACACATAAACAGGAAAATCAGATCATAAAATCTTTAGAATAAAATATAGGCTTGGCACCCATGGCTCAAGTGGCTAAGGCGCCAGCCACATACACCTAAGGTGGTGGGTTCTAATCCAGCCTGGCCTGCTAAACAACAATGATGGCTGCAACCAAAAAATAGCCAGGCATTGTGGCAGGCGCCTGTGGTCCC
>NW_003852635.1:139233-162662 GCF_000181295.1 Otolemur garnettii | reverse complement strand
AACCATATGGGAAAATTCTTTGGTAAGTTCTTATAAATTCAATCCTACGTCTATCTTTTGATTCAACCATAAGCCTAGATATTATTTAAAATAAGTAAGAGGTATAAAAATTAATGCCTACAAAAAAATATATGGTAACCTTACTCATACTAGCCAAAATGTTGGAAGTAGCCCAAATGAACATTAAGAAAGAATTGATAAGCAAGTTTGATTTATCCTCAATAAGAAACAAACAATAGAATATTGCCTTTGAATAATGGAAACTGACTAGATGCGGCATAAGGGGGCTTTCTGGAGTCATTGAAATATTCTATATATCCTGATTGGGATATTGGTTATATAGGTGCATTTATTTGTCAAAATGTACCAAATTGTATACAGCAGCTCTGTCTATTGACTACATGTAACATTCACCTCTCCAAAAATGATAAGGAGAAATTGGGCATAAGTAAATTACATAGCTAGCTTTCAGCATTAAAGGAAGAAAACTATTGACAATTGGAAAATATGACAGTAAAAATATTACTGTATTTATTTCCCCTGGAGAATCCAACATGGACAAAGATAACACTAGAAATCTTGGGTATATACTCCATAAGGAGATAATGCATTCAATTTCTTTTCTTATGTATGTTTTAAATTAACTTGTCTGTTTATTATTGCCTTAAAATGAAAAAAAAAAGACATTTCATTTTTAATTCTTTAGTTTTAAACCCCTTGAAATACAAATCTTGGCACCAAATGCACTATTTTTTAAACATATATCTGGAGAAACATTTATTCCAAAAACTCAAAAGGCCATGAGGGCAGAGAAAATGAATAATTTGAATGGAAATTATGATGTGATCTCAATTATAGTGATGAGATTAAATGACCACGTGAAATATTTTCAATAAACACAATTCATTTGATTACCACTTCAATTAGCCAGAATTCTTGGTTTTCATATTTTGCACTTATAGTATTTAACCAAACAATTTACAATAGAGAAATGTTATTTCATATCTAGAAAAGTATAAAGAAAGTAGATTGGGTTTTTTCAAAGAAATAGTGTAATACTATGATACTCTTATTTGTAACCAAAAATTCAAATAGAAAGATACACTGACTACTAATCAACAATTATTGACTACCTGCCATACTCTGTGCACAATGCTATGTCTGGAAATACACAGTGACAGTAATAAAGTCACAGCATAGGACATAGCCTGGAATGGAGATACACATTATAAATAAAGTATTTTAATAGATCTGTGTTCAAACTGTTGTGAAATTGCTTTGATTTTTTTTAATTAAGAAAGCTTTTTAGTAAAACATAAAAAAGGAATAATAAAAAAAAGCCAAGAAATATACATGTATCTACTAAAAAACTGTTAACAATAAAAAAAGTATAAACATATAAATCAATATATACGTATATATGTGGGTGCACACACACACATATACACTGTAGGTTACAACATTACAACATCCCTGACTTTTGGGCTTTGGGAAGGACACTTTATCTTTACCTACAGACCAGTTTTTCAAATCAAAAGTAGCACAAAAATATATTTCTTATCTATCTTGCAGTATTATTAGAATGATTAAAAACTAGAGTATATATAGGTACTTAAAAGGTTAGAATAATAAAAAATTTGAAACTTACTATTTGAATAAATTGGAAAATTAGAAGATGTAACCACTTCTTCACCAAAAATCTCTACATTCCTAGACTTAACAAAAACTATTACTTTTCTGAATTAAAAAAAAATAATTAAAAAAAAAGTATAGTAATACAGTTTATTCCAATCCAGCGTTTTTTTTCCCTATGCTGGCTGAGGTTTCAAACCGTAGAAGTTTTATAAACATTTTTGGTTTGGCATACAGATGCCTAAAGTAGGTTATGTTATCCATTGCCCTGCTTTGCACACAATGATCCTATATTTTTCTCATGAGGACACTTCAGATTCCATTTTCATTATCACATCCTTCATAATTCTCATTGGAGCTCCTTTTATGGAGAAGGAGAAGATACGCACCTATCTCAATCTCACTTTAGTTTGTAGAAAAAAGGCACCCAAAGAAACATAAAAGCATAATACATAGTACTTGCATAATTTCTCTCCACACAACTCTTGTTACTTTTTAATAAAATGGCAGAAGTGGGATTTATTCAGTGTTCAGATGGCAGAAAATGAAAAGAACACTCTCAGTAGAAGTGGACGCTCCACTGCGTTCAGAGTGGCCATTTTTAAGACACTTCTCTCCTTTCCCAGACCTTCTTCCAATCTTAGTGCATCCTCCCTACTACTGTTCCACGTTGCTCCATAGAGCAGAAGTTTGCCTTTTCCAGGTGAATTAGCAAATGTCTTGGTCTGTTTTGTAGTCCATTTACAACAAACAGAACGTTTTTGGCTCACAATTCTGGAGGCTGAGAGGTCCAATATCAAAGCATCAACATCAGGCAAAGGCCTTCTTGCTGCATTTTCACGTGGCCAGAGGCATCACACAGTGTAAGGCAAGGAGAGAGCAAGAGGGGGCTGAACTTACGTTTTTATAAAGTCACCAGTCTCACTGATGAGGGTGCAGCCCTGATGACCTAATCACCTTTTAAGGAGCCTACCTCTTATTATTGTTGCAATGACAATTAAATTTCAACATCACTTTGGAGGATGCAAATATTCAAACCACAGTAGATTACCTCTATTAGTCAATGAATGAAATGTTCATCACTAGTAAAGGTCTAAGTGAAGAAAAAGATGTCCAGCAAGGTCTATTTAGGTAACTTAAAATAATATCATATAATAATCCAATGTTATCATACTCAGTCAACAAGGTCCAGACAGTCAGAAGACTGAACCCTTCAACCCCACCTTAAATGAAAATGACAGAGAGGCCCACCGCCAGTGAGCTTTTGGAACCTGACTGGGCTCACTGCTGTCCTGCCTCCTTTACATTAGGATGACCAAGAGGGTGAGGTCCCGTCAACACCTGCCCTTCCTTTTTGAGACTCTGAGAGTTGGCTTTCACTATCCTTTAACAGAAATATTTAAACACAACAAGCAAATAACAAATAAAAATTATTACCAAGTACACAATTTATACTAAAGACTACCTCTCTTTTGATCTCATTCCTGATTATAGCTTAAGAAATAATCTTTTGGGAGAGAGGGATCTAAACTTCACTTTGTCAGTGAAACTAATCTGTACACTTCCCCATACAAAGGAAACTTTACAATGGAGTAAATCAGAAAACTATCCTAGCTCTGCTTCTGCAGGATTCTGGCCCACTAGATTCACACATGACCTACAGTTGTGACGGTATGGTCTGCCATCCAAAAGAGAGGTCACAGATGCTTCAGGCACCGTGTTCTAATCTAGAACACGGAATGTGAATACTTTCAGATCTCTGCCACCTATGTTTTTTTCTGAAAAGACCATGGTCTGGTAAATACTTAATTTTATCCTCTTCCTCAGTCCAAAAATTCAATTAGCCACAATATTTTTTAGCTTTGGTATTATACACATATTTTAAAACAAGTTAGTCCTCTCAAGTGCCTGTCCCATTATTCCTGTCTAGATATGATAATTACCATGGATGCTGAGATAAAGAATACACACGTAACCTCAACATTCTCTAAACTACTGCCCAATAATCACCATAGTAAACTCTCTGTCAGAGACTTACCATGCCACAGACACATGTGAGACACACCAATGTCTCCAGAACAATGTCTACACGCCTCAGCTTGGGATAACCACAAAGCCATCCTTGGCCAGAGGCAGGACTCTGGGTATAAGAGACCTGCTTCCAGTCCCAGCTCTGCCACTCACATGGGGAAGACATTTTCCTTCTTCCAGGCCCAAAGAAAGTAGACAGTCTCTATCTCATAGGCTCCAGATGAAGGTTTAATCAGTCTCTTTTTATGATATATATCACAGTAGCCAGGGACAGGGTAGGCTTTCCAGAAACAGAAACTATTTTTTATTATCATTATTGTTACCATTACTTTGATAAAATAATTCACATGTTGCTCCCATTGCTGTTTATAGTTTTTTCTTTGCTTTCTCTCCCTATTTGAGGAACTTGCACATGCTTTCTCCTTCCCAGCCTATACCATATCTCTTTTGCAGTTATAGCTCTGTGCCTATTTTCTTTAGGCAGGTATGATGGCCAGAAAAGCAGAAACATCTGGCCAGGCTCCCTGACATGGTTCTAAGGCCTTGAGAAAATGTATGTGGTGTTGAATGAAACTTACATGCAAGAAGTGTCCCTGACAGTCTAAAACTAAATTCCATGTGTGTTAGTAGCGGGGAGACCAGAAGAAAGTTCTGGAAACTGGGGTAGCAAGTTGCTGGCTGTACTTTCTCTCTACCTCCTAGAAAGCTGGCAGGACACAGTGGAAAACAGTTGCCCACAGCACTGAGGAAGAGAAGTGCTCATTGTGGTCAATAGTTATTAACTGTAATATAACTGATGTGAATTATTTGCCATTAGTAGTGGATAACGTAGACCTAGAATTAGACCCTGGCTTTAGAACAGTCAATTTCCTACGGGTTCCTTCCCTTAATTCTTAATAATCAATTAATTAATAAGATGTTTCGCTATTGATATCCACATCTTTCTCCCCAGCAGCTCACAGTGTTCATGGATATTAGAGCCCTGAGTTAAAAGCTACCACCCGGGCACAGGTGTTTCCCGTATTCCTAAGTCACACTTACTTGGGACAAGATGAGCTTCCAAAAAAAGATTGCTATTTTAATGATGCTCATCACAGTCATGACTGGCTCAGGGCTTTCAGATCTCCTCCCTCAACAGCCTGCATTTTTAGAAATTTAGAAAGCCTGCATTTTTTAAAGCATTCTAAAAGATTCAACAGTTTTCTCTCTGTAATCAGAGACACTAATTATCAAGCCTATTTCAGATAAAGTAGTAGTTAATGGCAATTTATCAAGACGGGAAATGAATCTGATTTTATTTCTATTGCAACTGCCCAAAGGCAGGTGGCTTAAGGCAAGTATATTTAGTTTAATGAGACTCTAGGGGATAAACAGTCTAAGTTTGAGCACCCTCATTATGCATCAGCAAATACAGTGACCTGCCTGCTGCAAGAATTCAATTTATATTTACATAAAGCATGGCTATAGCTAGTCTACTGGTGTAAGTGTAAGATAGCAGACCTCTCGATGAAATTTATACATTCCTGCTCCAATACTTGTATCTCAAGCTTATTTTAGAAATACTTTCTTGTGGCTTAAATGCTTCTCCTTCACCTCTTTTAAGCCTATTTACAAAGCTATTATTTTCTAATTTTCAGGTATAGAAAAGAGTCTAGAGCAAATGTTTGGCCCTTTATTCATTAACATGTTCTCATCATAAAATTGTCAAGGATTGACTGTCATGCAGATTCAATCCAGAGCTCCAGGTTTCCTAGGATAGATGGATTAAAAAAATAAAATTAACCCATAATCTCAACACCTAGAAGTAGGCATTGGGAATATTTTTTCAGGTTTGTTGTCTATAGACAGGTCTTTGGGCCTATGCCCAATTAATTAAGGGAAAAGACTAGAATTAATAAAAACACATGAAACATTTGGGATACATTTTTGGTGGTTACAGCTAGAAGGAAAGACATCATGATGATCTCCTGGAATAAAATTCAGGGGCCAAAGCCCTGCCTGGTCGGTACCTCCCTGTCTCATACCCGTCATGATTTCTGAGGTACTTCGGTGATGCAATAGAACACAGATAGAAAAGCACTGCACTACAATGCATAAAGTATAATATGTAGCTAATTGGTATACAGACCACAGGTGGGCTTGGGTAGAGAGAGCAAAGGAGAACAGGCAGGTGAATGAATCTGAGAATTATAGTTTTATTCTCAAGGACATAGATTTATTTCACTTCCTCATGTCCTTGAAGTTCAGTGGAACTCTGAAGTTTGCTTTGACCAAGTGACTCAGTGGAATGCTGAGTGGTTATCTTTCTTTGCATTTGTGTGGGACATTCGGGAATGAATACACATATGCCATGCACCTCTTTACTGATGACCAGACTGAAAAGAATCCCAGTGGGGTTGCCTAGCAGCCTGGCTGCCGAAGGAAATATGAGCAAGAAATAAACTTTTTCTAGTTTAGACAGCTGAGGCTGTCTACTACCACTGCCTAAGTCTATCTTTACTCATATAAATAGGTGTCAGCAATGGGGTACATACAACTCAACAAAATCCCTGCAATTTGTGGCACTGCAGTACAGCTCAGAGGGTAGGAAGTGAGGAAATTGATGTTGGAGGCTGAGGAGATGGTGGCCGGTGATACACAGAGACTTTACATTTGCTAAAGTGGTCCCTGTAGCTTCTTGGAAGGCTGATAGACTTTTAGCTCTAGGAGGACAGGATAGAAAATATTGGTAGTTTGTGTGCTCATTAGGGCAGGCGCTTTTGGCAATGGCAACAGGAGCAAATGATAATTTCAGAAAACTATCACTTTGTGAGCAGAGAATTAATGAAAACTTAAGAGTTTACAAATTCAGAGATTCACTGAATTCAAAGAGGCAGTTCAAAAATGACACAGGGGAAGGGGAGGCTGAGAATGCTTCTGAGGGAGAAATCCGATTAAAACTCAGGACCAAGTCAAGGGACTGGCCGCTGCACCTCATTCAGATCTCCCAGTTCATTATCATCTTTCACTGTAAAGGACTAAAGAAGGACGTGGCATCAGGACATCCTTTCAATTTGACAAAGTGGTGAAGAGAGGAGGGACCGAGAGTGGCTTTCCTTCTGAAGCAGAATAAGCTCAATCCACAATTAAGTCACAAAAGAGAGAGAATTGAGAGCGAGAATGGAAATGCATTGCAAATTTATATGACTCCTAAGAACTGTGGTGTGGACTCTGCATCAAAAAGAATCAACTAGCTTCAGACATGAGGAACAGACTAGTCCACGTTACTCAGAGATCCTAAACTTTGAGATTAATAATGGGAGAAGATAGAACTTTTGAGTTCTGCCCATTTGGGAGGGGATTAAGGTCGCAGCAGAGCAGAAATCCCGCCAACCTGATGTGTATATAGGGACAGCATGAAACAAATCCTGGTAGTTTTAAAGCCCTGAGGTTTGTTGTTTTGTTTTTTGTTGCTGCAAATGACAGAATAACCTAATTCATTGTAACTGATATAAAAATACAAGTAAATATTTCTTAAAGTTAGAATAGGAAAGATACGCTTTTTACCTCATATGCATTTTCTGCTTCTTTTAAAATAAGCATCTATTATTTATGTAATAAAATAATGCAAGGTTTAAAAATGATTACTTTTATATCAGCATTAAACGTAAAATAACTTAGAACTAACATAAATATAACAAGGAAGCAGAACTAAATCATTTAGTAAACAGTACAAGAATAGTAGTTAACTATTTGGAAGCGAAAAATTAAAATTAAAACCTTACCTCTCATGCACACAAAATACACCTTGAACTCCTAACATCATCCCAGGTAACGTTGTTGTTATTTCTGTTCATCACTGGAATTTGGGGAATTCTGATAACAAACAATGACATCGCTCTTTCTGTGACAGAATATTATTCTCAGTGCTAGAATCTATTAACTCATTAATCCCAACAACTCTACGAGGTTAAGTTGCCACTATTATAATCCCTGTTTCACATATAAGTAAACTGAGAAACAGAGAGGCTAAATAAATAACCCAAGGTCACATAGCTAGAAAGGGAGAAATGCAAACTGGCTGCAGTGTCTGTAAACTTTCCTATGATGTTTATGCCGCCTATCAGATTATTAGAGCTAATGACTTATTAGAATAATATTCACTTGAAAAAGTGTTCTATGTTTAAAATTGTTTGAGAAATCTCTTTTATAGCACTTTGTTTTTATTTACTATTTTAATAAGGGAAATAGAAAACTGAATATGGTGATAGTAATGAAAAGAAGCATATGAATTTAATACACTTGAGAAAAATACGGAAGTTATTAGGTGTAGCAAATTGTTAAATCCAGATCTTCAACCGGAGGCACATTGGACTGTTGAATTTAAGCCAACCGTCTGTGTGCTCAATTACGAAGGAAAACAACAGAATGCAAGAACATCTTGGAAATGAAAGAAACATTTTATTGTTGGTTGGATCTCAAATGAGAGATGTTAAAACTTCTGGAAAGATGGCAGAGGGCATATAAATTTGCATAACGCCTTCCTTGAAACATGCTGAAATTAACAGAAGGATTCAAAAGGGAAGGATGAATAAAACTAAGGAATGGCAACAATGCATATTAGGGACTTGACAGACTGTGTGTGGACGGGAACTTTGTGTCTGGAGAAACCTCTGAGTGGAGGCCCAGACCTCTTGGATTTCCATCCAGTGGTTACTAGTGTGGCAGACCCTCTCCTCACCATAGCGTTTTCTGTCTCTGAACACCACCCCCCTCTCCTTCTCTCCTTATGTCCCTGAATGCCACTGCCCCATCTTCTCACCTACATAACGCTCCTGATTTCTACAACTCATAATGCTCCTGATTTACAACTCTACCTGGACTCCTAGGTGCTACTGCCTGGTACTGGGAAAATCTGTTACTTTAGGAACCATTTCAATTCAGCCACACAGCGTCCCCTGATTTACGCAGTGCCCTTGTTCTGAGATTTCCATTATAGGCTCTGTTCAGTTCCTTCTTCAGCCCTTCTCAGTGTGGCTTTCTGGTCTACTAGGAGAGATACTTGTTGCAGCTCAGAGATCTCTTCAGAAACATCAGCCACCATCAGAGACCACACTCCCAGTGTCCTCAGCTTGTCTCCTGTTCACTGTAGAGCCCTAAAAACTAAAATTTGTTCAGACAATGCTGGATCTCTTTACATACTTCCCAGATGCCAAACTCCTTTCTTAGGCAATGAGTTAATAATAATAATAATAACAACAATAGCAGCAGCACCAATAAGTTAATACTGACCCTGGATTCCTTTAATCAGGAATAGATGCAGACTACACCTGGACCCTCTGGATCATGTGTCCACTATGTTATTGTACTTACTGGTCGACAGGCCCCATTTGCAATCTGTTGGCAGAATTTCCCTGGGTAGTTTTTATTTGTCTCGCAGCCTTTTCAGGTTCCAGAAATAATACAAACTTGTCCCTATTTCCAACATTTGGGCAGAGAGAGGGCTGGGGAGTAGGGAACACTCTCGCACTTAGCTGTCATCTTATTTACTGGAAGATTTCACTGTGTACTCTTGATTTTAATGCCAAATATACACTTTTCTTAGCTCTGTCTAGATACAAATAAATCAAGAACAACATCTACTCTAAATCTACCATCATTCAAATGGTATCTACTCTTCTCAGCAATCAGTCTTTGACTCGCAATGTTTCTAAAATTTGTCACTTCTGTAAGGATAAATTGCTCTCCAAAGGCCAAATAAAGGAAGAAAAAGGACTCCTCAGAGCTGTTGGCCCTTCAAGATTAAATATGTCAAGGTTGGGGGGTCAGAGGGTTGTTTGAGGTGTTTATTGTTTTTAAATGACCTTATTGAATGAAAATTATTCCCTGAGTGTATTCAGACTTACTATAGGAAATACAGGGGTGGGGAAAATGTCATATTAAGAATCTGCAAATAGTCGTCTTTATAATATGTCTGTGAATGAATATTTTATAATACCCGAAAGTTATAGTCCTTTCTTATACCGGGGACCATAGTGAGGGTGCAAAGACAGCTGCTACTTAGTTTTACACTGTGGTCAAGATATTTTATCTTTCCAAGTCCTGTGAAATGATTCGCAAATTTGGTCTGTCATGTTGGATAATCACATTAAACATAGTATTAGATTTTTTCCCCCTTAAGATTCATGTGCAGAACGTATACTGTACTTTCTATTTCCTCTTTACAAAGCCTCATTTCTTCTAATGCTCACACCCAGCTGACTTTATCCCTCCCCTATCGCTATTAATTAGCTACCATTTGGCACAGAGCTATTAAAATACAAATGCCTCTAGAAGGCTCTTCTAAATGCGGCTCCTTAGTGCACATGTGATCAAACATTCCTTTGGATACGTGCCCCAGAAAACCAAACCTGTGATCACTGGATATGCACAGGTGGGGTCAGCTCTGCTTAGTGACCCTGCAGGAAGAGAACTGGTTGTTTAACAAGAGTTCAGTAGTGAAATCAGGTGTGGCAGCCAATCAATGATTGGTTCCAGTTGTGGCATTTACTCTTAGGATTATCTATTCCAAAATGTGTAGTTAGCATATTAAACATGCAGAAAATTAGTAAGATGTAAGAGTTCTTTGTTCTCCTCACAGAATAGCCATTAATATCTTTTGGGAGCATTGGCATAGAACTCCAAGTTTTCCAGTCATTTCTAAAATAATAATGTATTGGGAGTTCTTTGAAATCCTCAGGAGGTAAAGCAGCATATAAACTGAAGTGGTTATTATCAAAGGCGTTCTCATTTCAGACCAGTTTGTCAGGGACCATTGTTCTAATGCACATGCTGGCCAAGGGCTGCGGCTCAACTGCTGTTACCCACCCCACCCCCAAACACATACGTCCCTGGTTAGTTTTATAGTGAGAGAATTTCTATGGCTGAATTTACCACTGAAGTAGAACGGCTAATGATATGGACTGAATGAGATAAGAGAGATTTTATCTGGTGCCTGGGAATAAAAATGAGTTACTATTTCATCTAACACTTTGTTAGAAGTAAGAAACTTACATGTGAAAAAGTATTTTAAAAAAAGAAAAGGAAGGAAGGACAGGAGGGAGGGAGGAAGAGGGGGAGAAGCACAAGAAGAAAGGGCCGGGAGGAAAGGAGGGAAGGAAAGGAGGGGAGGAAAGAAAAAGAAAGGGAAACTGGACTGTGATTTCCATGTATTTCACTCTTTTAAGGATTACAATTTGCATGTTTGACTTTATTTTTAAAAAAGTCAATAGATAATCTTAAATTTACCTATAATAAACTTAGATAATCCTAAGTTTATTATAAATGAATTCTACCATTTTATTAAAGTCACATTAAATAATAGTTTTCTTCAAAAATTATAATTATTTGAAATTGTTTCTGAAGAGGTCATCTTACTAATTTATTGAGGGAACTGATATAACCCTGACTGGTTTTAAAACTTCAAAAATGTTTTTAGAGGGAGCAAAGATAGAATTAAGAGATAACATTTGACCTCTGTATTTTAACCCACCCTTTAGAGTCCTCTGAAATCCTCACTCCAAATAATATTTGCACATGGAAAATAGTCACAGGAAGCCCCTCTTCTGGGTAGGTTTCTTCTCTCCTCTTCAGTGGCACATAAATTACTCCAGAATAAATTGAAATAGGACATGAAAATATGAAACAAATGTCTAATCAAAACAGAGTCATGAACCAATAGAGAGACTACAGACCTGCAGGATGTGTCTGTAATCACATCCATTGGCAAGTGGCAATCAAGTACAGAGTGACAAATGCAGACACATAGCAAACGCCTCTGGTCCCCCTCTACCAACTTTATGGCTTTTATATGTTGAGTCTCGTTTTTCTCTCCTCTCTGAGTTTGTCTTTATTTTGTGCCCTAAATTTCCTTCATACTGAAAACACAAACAAAACAGAACAGAAAATAAAACACCACTTATGGATGACAGAGATACGCCAATTTCTTCTATTCAGGGATACCTCCTAATTTTTAAGTGTTAAAAATGGTGAAGACTATTTTTTTTCCTGGTTATAAGTATTGAAATTGTAAAAGAAGTTCTTCAGAAAAAAAAAACAACTAACTAGGTCAGAAATTTGGATGGCTGTATGAACATGAAGGCTGTTACAAGCCAGTCACAGAACCACAAATAATGCATCATTCCACCAATACGAAGTAAATAAAATAGTCAAACTCACAGAGACAAAGAGTAGAATGGGGTTGCCCAGGGCTGGGGAAAGGAAGAAACAGGGAGTTTCTGATCAACAAATACAAAGTTTTAGTTATGGAAAATGAGTAAGTTCTAGAAATCTGTTGTATAACATTGGGCCTAGTGTTAACCATACTGTATTGAGAATTTCAAAATTTAAGACAGTAGATCTCATGTTATGTATTCCCACCATAATAAAAAATAAAGAAATTTCAGTGTACATAAAGAGAGAAAGGGCATTAGAAAAGAATAAACAAAGGTAGAATAGAATATTTTATCTTTCTTGTTGTAAATTGAAAACAGTTTGTTCAAAATAATGGTAGCAACGTATTTGGTGATTGCAGCTTATGGGGTAAGGAATGACAGCAGTGGTATAAATGATAGAAGGGAGGAACTGGCAATACTTAGTTGTAAGTTACCTCCCTTACCCCTGAAGTGGTACAGTTTTACCTCAATGTGGACTTAGACTAGTTGTAAACGTATAATGCAAATTCTAGAACAAATACTAAAAAAAAAAAAAAAAAAATTGCAGAAGTGTAATTGATATGCTAAGAGAGGAGAGAAAATGGAATCACACAAAATGCTCAACTGAAATCAAAGAAGGAAGAAAAAGGTGAAAGACAAAAACAAAGAGCAAGGACAAAAATAGCAATAACTTACAAATACATATATTGATAGTTTGAGTCCAGTGTATTAGGAAGATCAAAAGGCAATTATCTGAGAGAGGCAGCCATGCAGCAGAAAAGTTTACCATTCTGTACAGCACCCCTCCCACTGAACTCTGGAATTCATCAGAGCTGTTTCCCTCCCACTGTACTGTACTGAACTGAATTAACAGCTCTGAGGCAGTGTCACAGATGGCTACTCAGGGCAGGACATGGAGGTCGTTCTGGAATTTGCTTGACCAATCAACTCGTTCACCTCACTGCATGATCACAGTGAGGAGATATGTTCTATCTCCCTTTTCTGTTTAGAAATTAATAATAGTTTTTTCATCTTATGAAATACACAGTCAAGTCAATTCCCCATTTCTACATAAATGTCCTCCTTGTATTTGTACAGTGTGGTATAAGATGTAAATGAGGCACGGGTACCAACCACGTTGCTTGTTAATATCTCTCAAGTCTCTCTTAATCTATAGGCTTCCCAGCTCTTTTGTCCCCTTGCAATTTGTTTACTGAAAAAATCAAATTCATATGTCCTTATGATGATTCCTGTATGCTAGATTTTGTTCCCCACATCTTCAAGTTATTTTTTAATATGTCTCTCCATCTCAGTTACTTTCAATGAACTAGATCTAGAAGCCAGACAAGATTCAGGATCCATTTGGGGGTAAGACCCCTGGGTAGATTTTCATCAGAGCTGTGTCTTATTTGCATCGCAGAGCCAGCAGTCCACCTGTTTTGTCCTGCCTTCTAAGGTTGGGCACTGAGACACCCTTGCTCATTTGCCTTATCTTGGATCTGTGTTGTCCTTTACCCTAAACCTGAGACTTCCTTCCTGGGCCCAAGAGCATCTGTCCAAATCTAAGAGTCCCTGTTCCCAGACATACCCACTCTCCTTGCCTGTTCAGGGCAGATGATGCCTTTTCATGATGACTCAAGTTTTACATACTTGGAAGCAAAGCAGCTGCCTCCCTGCTCATATGAAAAGGCCGAGTCCTGGAGGGCTAGATTCTATAATGTTTAGATCCAGCTCTCCAGTAGGAATTATATCAAAATCTGAGCTCATCTGGGTTCTTCTCTAATATCACCTTTCTAGATTCAACAGACAGTGCAGGCATGAGGCAGTGGCCATCCTGGAAATGAAATGGAGTTATAACTAAAGAACCAGGCCATGCTTAATCTCAGCTCTTCTACTTTCTTACTGTTTGTGTGACCTTGGAAAAATCACTCAACTTTTCTGAGTCTATTTTCCTTATTTGTAAAATAAAAGTAATATTAAATTCTCAAAATTGTTTTAATTGCATAATATAATAAAGCAGAAAGAACACTTAAAACTGCAGAGCAAAATACAAGTTCAAAGTCACTATATTTAGTATTCCTAAATTATTTATCACGTACAATAGTAGGTGAGAATAATTGGGAGCCAGCCCACAAGGGGCGTGAGGGAGAAACAGAAATAAACAGACATTCTTTACTAGGTTCCCAGAATTTCATATGCAGGAAAAAAAGAATATTTCATGCAATGTGCATTTTTGAGGATTTTTCCTAACTACCTTAACTAATATCAGTTTCAACTGTTACTAAATTCTTGTGTAGGATAATTCAATATGCTTTATCTTGTTAAGGCTAAACAAACAAACAAAAAAAAAAAAAACAGTCCTATGTGTTATTTAAAACACAGTCCTAAGTCTTATTACCCCCCACTGTCTGCTGTCAGTTAGTAATTCTCTCTTTAAAAGTACTGTGCTGGTTATTGAAACATCTTTGTCATAATCTCAAGAAGAAAAGTTATCGGTCAAGACTTTAGGCTTAATGGTGAAAGTTGTTGTCCTGATTACTAAAGGAAAAACCATTTGACTAAGCCGGTCTCTGAAAATCACCAATTACCATATGTTAAAGAAAGAAATAGTGATATTATTCAGAGGTGATGAGGTGACGTGAGAACAGTATTAGGTACTTGTCTACCGCACAGACAAGGTTAATAGAAAAGTAATTGCTACATGTAAGCCCTATGGGTAATTGTCTACAGGAAATTCAAATCAACAAACAGTTATTAAATCTCTCTGAACTCCTGTAGTACTTGCTGTCCCTTTCACTTATTTGATACTTACCTGATGCTGCAGTGCATTATTAATTAACTCCAATGTGCATCTCTCTTGTAGAGAGAGAGGGAGAAGGTGAGTTACCTTAGAGGTGAAGCTAAGCATCAGGTGCAGCCTCCTCCCCAGGACTGTAACGAACAAATGAGACTCTGGACTCAGTAGGGAGATGCCTGATAAGGACCCTAAAATGCAAGGAGCTGCCTCTTCAGTTTCTGCATAGTGGGTGGATACTGAAAGTTCCTTTTAGAAGTCCTCTCTCTCTCTCTCTCTCTCTCTCTCTCACATAGAGTTCTCTCTACCAAGTTTCATGAGCAGTGAGCACTGAGGTTTGAAGAAAACAACAGTCCTGAGACCCACCTATCTCGGGAAGAGCCACCACATCATCTGAACCATTGCTGCACCCCATAGATTCTTACCATAGCTCCTGAGTATGGATTCCTCTATAAAGCACATTGCTAGGGTTGTAGAGCAGTCTTATGAGGCTCCAGGACTATAAGAAATCAACCCTGAACCACTCCTGATAAAAGCAAACCTGAGCCCATGTGCGCCGTGTGTGTGATGCAAATGTTCTCGGCTTAGTAGAAGAATCTGTTCATTCCAACTTAATTTATTAATCTCCAGAGCCCCCAAGCCCTAAGAAATGATTAGAAACTAAATATAGTTCCGTTATTTGTAATCTACAAGATAATGGAAACAAAATATGCTGTGATATCTCAAGATATTTTCATCGGGCAATATTTAGTGATATTTATTAAAAAACAAAGGAACAGACAAGCAAACATCTCTAGAAAGAAATCAGTGTACAGCATTTGAAATTGCAGAAATTGTAGCATAGAAGTGGTAACAGTAAGTAATAAAGGTAGTAAATTTTATAGTCAACTCAATCTATATATTTAAACAGGGCTATAAAAGTAAATTAAAGGAACAAAATAATCTAGCTATATATATGAATAAGGAACAGTATGGAGAAAACGTTTTAACTAATCAAAATGTGCTTCTACTGAAGGTTGGGCTTCTGATTGTGAGGTGGGGATGGATGCATGGGAAGATCATGAAGGAATGATCTTGGGATCACCACTCACGAAAGGGAAAGGAAAAAATACAAGCTTTGCCAGAGGAAGAAAGAAGTAAAGCCTCAGATGACCCTACAAGGTGTTCAGAAGCTGGGATGACCGCACAGACTTGTTGGTGGTTGGAGTGAGGGCACTAGGCTTTCAACCCCTCCCCACATTGATAAGGCTCTGGACATGGACCACCCTGGAAGGAAGGCACAGCCCTGGGTGAACAGCTCTCTTCGACCATGGGGAAGAGGGCTTATTGCTGAAGGATGCTGCTGTCCATATCCAGAAGGCCTTCCAGCCTGAAATGAAGTCAGGGAAGCTTCTCATTCACTTTATGACTGAATTTTAGCATTTCATTGAGAATTTTCTAAAAATATAAAAATTACCAACATTCACTCAGTAAAACATGTAAAACCTGAGGGATATTATAACCATGCTAAGCATTAAAATATATACATATATATATATGTATACACACACATATAGACAAACTCCTTCCCAAACCTTGCACTGAGCAGAAAAGATATTAGTTATAAGTTCTGTTGAGACAGCAAAAAATGAACAATAAAATTATAAACGAATCTTATTTATTAATGTAGTCGCCAAAATATAAATAAAACATGGACAAATATGCCCCCGCCCTGTGCTGGTACCACAACATGCCCAAATAGGGTTTACTTAAGAAATGAGAGTGTAACACAGTGAGAAGTATGACAGATGCTGTTATAAGGGCATTTAATTATTATTATTATTATTATTGTTTTGTGATCTGTTCCAGAAGAAGTAAAATACAAACAAAAAACCCTCACAAATATTAAAATCAGTATTTAAAATCAGTATTTGGCCATATTTGGAATAATCCCAACATGAGGACTGTCCAGTTTAGAAATACCAGGTCAAGGGATAAAGGCAAAGGAGAGCAGAAGAATTGCTATCGACTGAGGCTCTCAGGAGAGGCCAGTGAACTCATGTGCTTTCTGGTATCATTACACTTTGGGTAGGAACATTGGGTATCTTAAAGACATTGATGGTATGAACGACAGAGTCCGTGGGGCAAAGGAACTTGGTATATGGCTAATTAAAATATGTGTTAGTATTTACGATTAACAAAAACCTCTCTTTCTTCTTTACTAATTCCACGAAACTTCCAAGAGCTCTATTTTTTTTTAAGAGTGTTGAATTTAGGTTCTATTACATCATTAAAAATCTAATGTGTGATGTTATTCAAGTTACTGTGCCTTTTTCCCACTAAGATGTTTCTCATTTGTAAAACGAAGGAGCTATTCTCAATGTGACCAGAACCTCTGTGACCTCTGACATTGCATATTCTATACCCCTGGAAACAAAGGCTTTACATTTGATAACAAGGACAATGCTCCTCAGACACACACGGCACTCTTGGATATCTATGCTGGTTAAGGGAACAGCGAGATACCTGGTGTGATTCTGGCCCCTGTTGATGAGACATACGCTGGCTCAATCTGGCCTGTGATGTCATCTGCCAGGCAGAGCAGTTACCAGAGGTGGCTGCTGGAAATAATGCTTGCATCAATGTGAACTTGACCTGAAGATGCCTGAGATATGTCCAGAATGTAGAGTCAGGTGATGTCATAGGTATCTTTGTCTCCAAGAGGGCCCTGGAGAGTATAACCTATTTATTCATATTGATTAGAATAAATACTCTCCAGGGCCCTCTTGGAGACAAAGATACAAATCCTGTGTGCTACCAAAGGTTCAGGTCTAAATCATGGGGGCAAGAAGGTGCGAGGGAGACCAGTATGCCAAAAGGAAGATTAGGGACCCTAAAAGAATCTGAGATGGAGGTGGAAGGAATCTCGAATAAGAAATCAGCCTTAGAGAGTAAGACCAAGGACTGCAGAGGCATGATGCTTCTGAACAACACATTTGTGGTGATCGTGGGAACATATCACAGCCCAGACCCACACACAGTATATGAATCTACAGGGAGGAAAAACAAAATAAAACTGTATGTTAACCTGTTCGATGAAAGTATTTCAAATGTATATAAAACCAGTACATTGTATCCCAGGATTGCATTAATGTACACAGCTATGATTTAATTTTAAAAAATTAAAAAAGAACTGTGTTTGTGAAAGAGTTTTAAATTCTGAAAGCATAAGAGTCCAAGTTATCTGGCCCTGGGGCCTCTTCCTTACTGCTTATTTAATGGAGATATAAAGAAGGAGAATTTTCTTTCTACTTTTGTAAGTAACTGCTTGGATGTGAGTGTAAAGCCATAGTGTCTGTATACTAGGTTGCTAGTTACACAGGAATCACCCGAAGAACATTGTTAAAAAATACAGATCTCTGGGTTCTTAGCCCCAGAGATACTAGTTCAATAGGAACGGAGGCACCGAAATCTGCAGTTTAAAAAAAAATAAACAAAAGGTTGTGGTGACTGACCGTTGAATGATACACAGACAATATTTTGAGGAAAAGTTCTCTGACAGCTTGCCCTTCTCAGAGTAGTCCACAGCCCAGCAGCATCTCCAACACCTGGAAGCTCATTCGGAAGGAAAACTCTAAAGACCCACCCGGGATTAGCTGACGAAATCTGCATCTTCAAGTATCTGTAGCTGATACTGATGCTTAGGTAAACTGAACTTCAGAAGCTGTGTTTAATTTCAAGAGACTAATTCTGAAGTGAACAAGGAGCTATTTAATACACTGTGTCTCCTGCACAACTAGCACCAAGCCTGTGGTAACAGCAGCAAATGTCTCTAGCAACTAGCATGGAGCTGGTGGCTGCATAGGTGGCTAGCGGCCAGGACCTGGCTGCCTGATTTATACAAAGGACAGTAGGGCTGATGGGTGCATGTATTTGAGATGACTTTGTGGATTATAAAAAATAACTTGGGGATAGGTAACTTTTCCGGGAATAAGACTCTAGCTTCAAAAAGGTGGGTGCTTAGAAGGATTTAGACATAGGCTAATATAGGAATGCATTTTTGTATTTCTAGGCTGTTGAAAATTAAGACATTTAAATAATGGTCTATAAAGATTGAAACTGGCTTTAGAAGTTCAGGGCTTCCTATATGTGTTGCCCTTTCCTCTCTGTTCTTTAAATTTCAAAATGAATATATGATAGAAAAGGTTTCCTTAAACTCTAAAGCAAACCCCCAAAAAATCAATAATTGTTTTCTAACTACTAAAGATGATTGTCCTCTTTATGCCTGACTTCAGCTGAAAAAATCTGGCGTGTTCACTGATGTGGGCCCTTATTACCACCAAATCATGACCAGCTGTCCTCCATTTACTTATTTAAACACTGTCTCTTGTTTGTGGCTGCTGAGGTTATTTACAGAGTCTGTCATTTTCTGTGACTTTTCATTATCTGCCTGACTCTTTTTTCACACACAAAAAAGTGCTGCCAAAAATTGAAGCATGCCAGATGCATCCATTTATCCCTTGTGCTTCAGAGTAGCCAAGACTCTGGGCTACGTTTCACCCATCCATCCTTCTATCTATCCATCCACTCACCCATCCATCCAAGCCTCTTATTTTCTTGTTTAGTTATTTGGCTTTTTCTATTTCCCTCCTCCATCTGTCTATTTAAATGCGTGTATGCCCTTCTCTTGTCTCTCTCTGTTACTTACATATTTTATATATCGCTTATATTTTTGGGCAAGGCACACAAGTCAATTCAATTGGAATCAATTAAATATTATCATCATTTATGCAAAGTGAGACAAATAACGACTGACAAATATAGGCATTTCATAAACGTTGGGCATTCACTCAATATATTTGACAGATGACTTACATGGATGGCCTGTTGCTAGCAAAAATATAAGCTATTTGGTAGGTGCGTCCAACCTGTGGCCCCTAGGCCTCTGTGAAGATTTTTTGAGGACTACTTTGCTTATTTGTGGTGTTGGACATTGTGAAAAGTATGCATGGAACTCTTCTTTTGCTTATCAGTTTTTGTTAGTGTTTATGTATTTAATATGTGATCCAAGACAACTCTTATATTTCCAGTGTACAGCAAAAAAGAAAAAATTTTGGATGCCTCTATATTGTAGAGTACAATGCATAAGTTTTGTTCATAAGTGCGTTCAGGAGAATGACAAAGAAGCTACCTTAGTTGATAAAGGTGAAGTGGTTGGTGATGTGCAAATTTTGACCTTCTCATGAAAGTGATACCCTTTGCATGTTTGGCCCTGAATGGGCCTATTTTTACACATCACTCTTACTTAGATAGGATGAGTCTCTAGAACTGGACACATACTTTGCCAGGCTCAATGCTAGCTGAGGATGTGGGGGTCTCTTTCAAAAATCATTAAGAATTCCAAGATGATGAAAATACAATGGGATCCTTCTAAATGTGGGCAGAAGTCACACATCCGTAAAGCCATGATGCTGTCTGGAAATTCAGGCAAAAAACTCTTTTCTTTGATGTTCTTGTTCTGATGTTGGATTGGAAACAAAATCATTAGCAAATATATATATATATATACACATATATATATGTATATATTCAATTTTCTTTTTCTAAACATAGAGGGCGTCCAGTTATTATTGCTGATAGAACAAAGATAACACATGATAGAACAGTAGAACTTAAGTATCACAAAAGAATGACCGTGACCACAAAATACTATTAACTGAAAAAAAATTTATATATATAAATTTTATATATATAAAATTATTTGTAATCCTCATCACTACTAGAGGAATATATCAAAAAAACTACAGCATCATTCTTCTTGTCCCTCCATCCTTGAAATTCAGAGACTGACAAGGTGCATTTCCCAGCTGAGAAAATGTCAATAATGTGTGGTCTGCCCCTGCTTCTATGGTATCACAGTCATTGACATGTGGGTCTCTATTGCCAGACTCAGAGGTCCTTCAGATCAGGTTTACTGTCTATTTTTTGTATGGTATGGGAATTAAAAATGGCTTTCCCTTTTTTGAATGGTTGAAAAAGATCAACAGGAGAATAATACCACATGACACAGACATTACATGCAATTCATACCTCAGAGTTGAAACACAGCCATGCCCATTCCTTTCTAGGCACACCTCATCTCCTGTGCTTTGCGGAGTTTCTAAATTGAAAGTCTGTGCATAAAGCAGGTCTATCAGCATCATTTTTCCAACAGCATGTGCTCCCTTTGTGTGTCTGTGTCACATTTTGGCAATTCTCACAACATTTTAACTTTTTCGTTATTGTTATATCTGTTATATTTATATATGATCAGTGCTCTTTGATGTTACAATAGTAATTTGGGAGAGGTGTCATAAACCCATGTAACATGAGGGACTTAAAAATGAAAGTGTGTTGTGACTGTCCCACTGACCAGCGACTACCCTACTGCCCTGTCTTTCTCTCACCCGTCAGGCCTCCGTAGTCCCGCACAAAACAACACGGAAATTAGGCCAGTTAATAACCCTATAATGGCCTCTAAATGGCTCTCACATTAAATCAAAAGCCACAAATGATTAAGCTTAGTGAAGAAGGCATAGTTAAAGCCAAGATAGGCTAAATGCTAGGCCTCTTGTGCCAAATAATTAGCTAAGCTGTAAATACAAAGAAAAAATTCTTGAAGGAAATTAAAAGTGCTACTTCAGTGAATGAATGATAAGAAAGCCAAACAGGCTTTCTGCTCATAAGGAGAAGGTTGTAAGAGTCTAAACAGAAGATCAAGACAGTCACAGCATTTCCTGAAGCCAAGGCCTAACCTAGAGCAAGATCCTAACTCAATTCAATTCTCTGAAGGCTGAGAGAGGTGAGGAGGCTTCAGAAGGAATGTTTGAAGCAAGCAGAGGTTGGTTGGTGAGTTTTAAGGAAAGAAGCCGTCTCCATAACAAGTTCAAGGTAAAGCAGTAAGTGCTCATACAGAAGCTTCCGCAAGTTATCCAGAAGATCAACCCAAGATAACTGATGAAAGTGTCTATTCTAAAAAACAAATTTTCAATATATATGAAACAATATTATATGGGAATATGATATCATCTAGGATGTTCATAACTGGATAGAAGAGGTCAGTGCATGGCTTCAGAGCTTCAAAGGACAGCCTGGCTCTCTTCTTGGGGTCTAATGCAACTGGTCATGTATGTTGAAGCTGAAGCTCATTTACCACTCCTGAAACTCTAGGGTCCTTAAGAATCATGCTAAATATACTCTGCCTGTATTCTAAGAATGGAACACCAAAACCTGGTGACAACACATCAGTCTACAGCATGTTTTACTGGATATTTTAATCCCACTATTGAGACCTGGCACTCAAGAAAAAAAGAAAGGCAGAGATTAGGGTTTTGTTTTTTTTTGTTTTTCAAATTTTTGTTGTTTTTTGCCATTGCCCTTGTTCTTGCAGGGGTTTTGTTGAGGTTGTTCCGGGGGTTGATGTTGTTTATATGACTGCAAATGCAATATCCATTCCGTAGCTCATGTCTCAAGAAGTAATTTCAACCTTGGAATCTTACTATCTAAGAAATACATTTTCAAAGGCCATATCTGCCACAGAGAGTAATTCCCCTGATGGTTCTGAGTAATGTAAATTAAAGTACTTCTGGAGAGGATTTGCCATTCTAGATACTATTAAGAACATTCATGATTCATAGGAGGAGGTCAAAACATGAACACTAACAGGAGTCTGGAAATTGATTCCAACTCTTGTGGATGGCGCTGAGGGAAATTAAAAGTGCTACTCCAGTGAATGCATGATAAGAAATCAACACAGGCTTACTTCTTATAAGAAGAAAGTTTTAATAGTCTAAATAGATTAATACAGCCACAACATTGCCTTCAGCCAAAGCCTAACCTAGAGCCAGGCTCTAACTTTAATTCTATGAAGGCTGAGACATTTGGTGATAATAGCAAAAAAACTAGAATTATAAGTGGAGACTAACGATGTGACTGAATTGCTGCAATCTTACTTGGATAAATGAATAATTGTTTCTATGGATGAGCAAAGAAAGTGATTTCTTGAAATGAAATTCTCTCCTGGTGAAGATGCTGAGAAAATTGATGAAATGATGGGAAAGTATTTATCATATTATATAAATGTACTTGATAAAGCAGTGGTGGGGTATAAAAAAGTTAACTCCAATTTTTTTTACAGAAGTTCTGCTGTGGGTAAAATCCTATCAAACAGCATCAAAAGCTACAGAGAAATGTCTTGTGAAATGAAAAGTCAATGAATGTGGCAAACTTCACATTGTCTTATTTAAAAAAAATAGCCACAGCTACCCCAAACTTCAGAAGCCCCAACCCCAATCATTCAGAAGCCATCAACACTGAAGCAAGACTCCCACCAGCAAAAAACTCAGATGATCATTAGCACCTTTTTAGCAGGAAAATATTTTTAAATTAAGATATATACATTTTTAGAATACTTAATAGACTGCAGGATAGTTTTGATATGCACTGGAAAACCAAAAACATTGACCGATTTACTGTGATCTTTTCTTGATTGTGATGGTCTGGAAACAAACCTGCCCATCTCTGAGGTACCCTTGTGCATATTGTCTGTGATTACTTTGGCACAGCAGAGTTGAGTAGTTGGGACAAAGGCCACACGGATCATGAAGCCTGAAGTGTTTGCCGTCTGGGACCTTTATAGGAAAAGCTTGTCACCCCCTACTTCACTTCAGGGCTGTATCTTCTTTATCGACCAACTAGCCTAAGCCAAACACAATACCAGCATTGCATTCTATGTTCTGTATGTTTAAAACAGCAGTAATAAAGAAGAAAAAAAAAGGAAAGAA
>NW_003852635.1:134578-136541 GCF_000181295.1 Otolemur garnettii | reverse complement strand
TGGAAGAAAAAGTATCCAATGTACTCAGTCCTACTATGAAACTAATTTATAGCTTTCAAAGCTATAACCCAATTATAGCCCAAGAATATGGGGAAAAGGAGAGAGGGAAAAGAGGGGAGAGGGGAGTATGGGTGGAGGGAGGGTGTTTGGTGGGACCACAACTATGATTCAACTTACAAGAATACATTTGAATCTTTCTAAATGTAGAATATAAATGTCTCAGCACAATAACTAAGAGGATGCCATGAAGGCTATGTTAACCAGTGTGATGATAATATTTCAAATTGTATATAAAACCAGCACACTGTACCCCATGACTGCATTATTGTATACAGCTATGATTTAATTAAAAAAAAAGTAACCAATCCTTATAGCCTGATCTAAGATTTCTTGCATCTGAGACAATACATTTTTGTTACTGAAGCTACCTACTTTGTGATACTTTGCTACGCAGTCCCAGGAAACTGGCACTATTTCTGACTTCCTCCTGCAGTACCATCACTGAGTACTCTAATAGTCCCAGTATCTTTGCCCAAAATACCCAGTCCCAGTATCTTTGCCCAAAAAGTGTTAGGAAGACATATTCAGTTCAACAAGGCCATTCACATAAAAAGGCCACTTTCAGGGAGGTGGAGAAAGGAATACCTGGCACTTCCAACTCCTAGAAATAGATACAAGACAAATAGGAAGGTGCTAGGTTGTTATGCTGCCAAAAAGGATTCTAGATTTTCCAGGTTGGCTTAGATATTGGAGGCTCCTTAAACTATGGTATCCTATAGTAGTTTGGAATCATTTTTTTCCTGACAATAATTTTTTCTTATGTTAAAAATTGTGACTCAAAGTATATATAATGAGAATGTACTAAAATCTCATTAACACTTTTACAAATGAATTCATACTTAGTAAACAAAACTGGATATATATATATATATATATACACATATATATATACTGAGAGAGATTTTACCTGTCTAGCTAAGATATTATTTGTTGCAAGAGACCACGCACTTATTTGCCGTATTGTTGGGCAAACGCCTTTCAATAACTTAAAGTAACCTGGAGTCACCTGTGTTTATCTCCAGGGGTGTACAATACACAGGTTTAGAGCTTTCATTTTCTCATGTAACTGATTGATTGAAAAGGTTCGTTTCTGGGAGAGTGTAAACATGAAATTGTTCTCCTTTTGTCTGGTCCTTATTTTCTACCATGTTTTGTTGAATCTTTTTTTTTTTTTAAATCATTTAACAACTTAGGAAAATCCTATAATTTTCTCTCTTACGGTTACAACAGGTTCAGTTTAATTTCCAACTTCAATTACAAATTAATTGAAATATCTCTTTGCCTCATCCCCCAGAAAAGTTGTGAAGTCTAGCTCTGAGAAGCCTCCTCCCACTCCTCTGCAATGGCTAACTCCTCTGGAGTTTTGAGACAGGAAAGTAAGAAGGAGAGGAAAAAGGGCAAATGTGTGAATTCATAACGGGCTTCTCTTGTATGGCCCTCCTTCTGTCTGGGTAGCACTTACCAGGCATCAGTCCAGGTATGCAGACATTCAAATGCTCTTCCACTGGTAGTGTGTGTGTGTGTGTGTGTGTTTGTGTGTGTGTGTGTAACAGAGGCCCTATGATACCTTCCTGTTGCCCAGTTCCCTGCCTGGAATGCTCAACTGAAACCTGACCTCTCTGTCTCCTCCTCTCTTTTCCACCACTGGTGATTTCCCCATAGCCCCCTGTGTGGAGATTCCTTTGGCTTCTAGACAGCCCCCTTGAGAGACTCAGCAGGACTGTTCAATCCAGCTACTTGGCCTTACTTAGCATCAGTATCCTTGCGTATCAAGTGGTGTAGTGCATAGCTCTACTCAGGCATATATTCTCAGTTGTCTCCTGCTTAAGCCAAGTAAGAAAGTTTGTTATTTAAGAATATGTAGAAATTAGGTGGTGCGTGTGGCTCAAAAGGGTAGGGTGCG
>NW_003852635.1:130524-133563 GCF_000181295.1 Otolemur garnettii | reverse complement strand
TCTGGGAAAGGTTGAGAGGATTTGGTGTGGTGTCTGGTGTTGTATAGGACAGATCTGCTGCTTCCTGGTATGCTTTTAGGGAAGTAAATTGCCCAGGTATCACCAAAGGTGGCTTGTTTAAAGTTTCTTGATTTTAGCTGGGTTTTGGTAAGGAATTTTCTGGTAACTGGTAAGTGCCATCCACAAACTCTTTCCAAATAAACAAATAAAAAAGAAGTCAGAAACTTTTAAAATGTCTAAAGAGGAGAGTTTTAGAGAGAAAAATTCTCTAAGGAATTTGCAAATTGTTGTAAGACAGTCTTGGATTATTTTTTTGCTAGACATATGAGGAATGAAAACTTCTGTAGTCTGCTCTATCTCTCTGTCATTTATTTATTTTACAAATAGTTATAGAACGTTTATCATGTTCCAGCATCTCTCTAAGCACCAAAGATTTTACAAAGACAATGAAAACCAACACATATAGTTATACAGATTTGGACATAGACAACCAGAGGCACACACAAGGCAATTCTGCTATTCTCAGGACCACGGAGAGATAAAGATGTCTTTCTCTTCATCTAAAGAATAGTAACAAAGTATGACTAAAACCAAGAAGGAGGAAGCATAGCCCTCTGTGGGAGTGTGTAAAAGAGATACTGAATCAAGCTTTGGAAGGATTGGAGAAGTCTTCCCTGAAGACCTCTCAGCAAAGACTCACAGATTGAGTATAGTTAGCAAGAACAAAAAGAAAGAATCATATTCTAGGATGGAGAACATAGAATTACTACATTTGTTTCTTAGGTCAGACGCAAACAAATTTTCCCTAAGTAAATAGTTCAAAATAAGAGAACATTATTTTCTCACAGTTAAGGAAGCCAAAAACCTTAAATCAAGGTGTGGGCAAGTTTGGTTGTTTCTGGAGGCTCCAAGGATAGTCTGTCTCTGTCCCATGCCTCTCTTTGGTGTTGAAACAACAATCCCAGGCATTCCCTGGGTTTGCAGATGCATTCAATACCTGCCTGGGTCATCACATAACCTTCTCTGTGTGTCTCTGTCTCTGTTTGTGTGTCCTAACCTATCCTTACAAGGTCATCAGTCATTGGATTTAAGGCCTAACCTAATCCAAGATGGCCTTATTCTAACTTAACTAATTACATCTGCCAAGACCATATTTCTAAATAAGGTCACATTCTGAGGTTGCAGGTAGACATAAATTTTTGGAGCACATTATTCAACCTGCTATAGTTAGTAAATGTCTATGCGATATTTAACAGCTCACTGCCACTTTGCTCTGATAGTAAAGTCTCTTATTTCTACAATTCTACTTTTCACATTTTATTGTTATTATTGATTTGAGAGTCCATCATCCTTCATGTGCATGTTAATTACTTAAAGTGGAGGATGAGATGAAAGGGTCTAGCCCAGAACCTAGATAACCAATAAATGTCTCTTGAAAATCGATAACTTTCCAGACTTAGTTTTTTGATTACGTGGTGGGCTCTTCACATAAAACATGATCTTTCTGTCTTTAGTCAAGGGCTGTCTGTCAGAGTGTGTGCCTTGGACTGGAAGGTAGCAATACATACCTGTCAAGTATGAGAGAAGGTTGTTTTAAAATGGAGTTAAGAGCTGTGTATCTTCTCCTACAACTCACTGCCATTTTTATCTTTATGATAACAGTGATTATGATAATGCCTGGGCAATCAAGAAGGGGTAATGATAGTTTATAGACACTCAGCCACATGCTTTGCTTTCTGGTATAGTTGTGGAAAAAATCCTTTGAACATTTGATTTTAGATATATACTAGTATTTCCTTAGCAAATTGTGATAAGAACATCAGGGATTAATTATACGCTAGAAATATAAGAAATTTAAAATAAAGTCTTATAAACATAGATAAATCATAAAAAACACCTATTGCCTTCCATTAATGTGTTTTTCTATATAATTTTTAACGTGCTTTCACATACATCATCTCTTTGACTGCCAATGTCTCATGAGGTGGGGTTCTTTAAGAGCACAGCACAAGATCAGACTCTTCTGCAAGGGACTCTGAAAAAAAGTAAGGCTCTAAGAAGAAACACCAGTGTGCCTCAGCCTAATCCATAGAAAGCTCTGGAAGGTGAATACCCTCACACAGTTGTCCCACATTTGGACAAACAGGCCAGGCTTTCATGTCTCTATATTAGCCAGTTATTCTCTGTGTATCTGTCACTAGGATCAGGATGATACAGGGTTCCCCCACTCAAGGCTGGCCAGGGACCCCCTCTAATCTCTAGGCCTGAGTGAGTTCAGAAATCAGACCCACATCTCTAGGCAAAAACAGGCCACCCTTTCCAGGCCACAGCCTTTTCAGACCACACCCTCTGGGCTCTAACAAGATCATGAACAAAGACACTTGAAAGCTTCTGGGCAGTTCCTCCTTGAGTAGGAAGCACACACCCTAATTCCTTGTCTGAGGCAAAGACCGCAAGGATAGCATTCTTATGCTAATTTAGAATTATTTTAGTATCTTTTTTTGCCCACGGATCTCCCCCCAATTGTGACATACTTCCCAAAGACCCCTGACCACAGGATAGGAAAAGCAGCATTTAAACCCCCTAGACTAAAGACTGGGTAGAGGGGCTTCCCACTTGGATCTCCCTTTCTCTGCTGCTGGTGGTTGTTTCCCCCCTTTCTATTTGCCCTCTATTGCTTATCATGGTTATCACTCTTTCTCCCTGTCAATAAACTACCCTGTTGCTTATCCACATGTTCTGTGGTTTCATTCTTCTAATCCGGAGACTGAGGACTTGGCAGAAGAAATCCCAACAACAGGGAGATGTAAACTTTTAGGCAGTTTGGTGAGCCGGCTCTTATCTGCCAAGGACATTATGTGAATAAAGGACACCTGTGAACCACTAGCACCCAACCCTTATAGCATCTGGAGGGAGGGGCAGTTCCAAGAAGTAAAAGGTATTGAGGCAAGAAAGTAAAAGCAGAACTAAAAGAATCTGTCCTAGCCACCCTATGTAGGCCTCAGCCAAGTTGCAGGCGTTTCTGTTGTCTGTGTTTCT
>NW_003852635.1:129068-130445 GCF_000181295.1 Otolemur garnettii | reverse complement strand
TGTGTTGCCTTTGAGGGCAGGTAGTCCAACCGGTCTTAAGGACACAGGCAAATCTGACCTTCCCCCCTTGAGTAGGGTGACCAGATTTTAACATTTGTAAAGCAGGACAACATGGCCAGGGGGCGGGGTGGGGGCAGGGCGGGGACAGGGCAGGGCAGGGCCTGACAACAATGCAAACTTTGATAAGCAGTTCTCAATAATCACTTCTCAATAATTATTTGTTATTATTCCAGTTTAACATTATAAAATTAACAAAAATAATATGAAACTCATATTCTGGTGAAATAGCCACATGGCAGCAAAAAACCGTATATTCCCTTCCTGTTCTCTTGCCTGTTCCTGCATTCTTTCCAAAAATCAGGACTTTTTAAAAACACCACGGGACACGGGACAAATTGTTAAAAACAGGACTGTCCCGCCAAAAGTGGGGCATCTGGTCACCCTACCCTTGAGCCCCGACCTTGAGGATGATGTCATGTCTCTCTCTGTTTTATGACCCTCACATGCACTCCCACCCTGCAAGTGGATAAAAGAGAGGCAAGAGATTAAGTCCAGGGGCTCAGTTTTGGGAAATAGGCTGGTGTTCTGAGTGAACAGTCCAGGCTGAATAAACCCACTTCCTCTAATCAACTGGTGCCTGGAGTCTTCTGTCTGCGTCAGTTTCCTGCTACAGTATCTGGGTATGATAGCAAAAGCATCTACTCTAGAAAGGGTCATAAATTGAGATAGGATACCTGAGAAAAGTGAAGTCTGAGAGAATAGAGGTCTTCTCACAGAGGCCCCAAGGACACACCTGCAAGGTCCTCCCTGTGGTAAATCAGCTCTTAGGAATTTATAGAAACTTAACTGCCTGGGACCTGGAAGCTTGTCTTTGCTTCTGTAAAAACCTGAGCCAGCCTTCTCCAGCTCCATTCAAACTAACCAATGATAAGGGTACTAGTGGACAAAGATACTTTAACTGGAAATAAAATGGAAAGGACAGGGCCAGTTGGGGAGCTTGGCTATTTGAGGGCTCTAGTCTATCATGGCTGAAATAAAGCTCTTCCTCTTTTAAACACAGATGTTTGGGTGTGGGCATTTCTTTCTCTCCATTGTGCCTCATTTTCTTGCAACAAAATGATCCCATTTTACAAAAGTAACTGTCAAGGCTGAGCTAGGTTAAGTCATTTTCTAAGGTTACTCAGCCAATAAATGGTAAAATCAGAAAATAAATTCAGGTCTTGCTTTGTAGCCTAGGCTTTTCTTGCCTCTGGAGAAACTCCCATCTGATGAATGTTTCACAACAACTTTGATAAATGCTCTCTGCTGCTATGGATAATTCTGCTGAGCAAAAACCGGAGGGTTAATTCTAGGAATTACTAAACAGTATCTTCTTCC
>NW_003852635.1:118662-128835 GCF_000181295.1 Otolemur garnettii | reverse complement strand
AAAAAAAATTACCATTCGAGTAAATCATCAACAGGCCCAGTGCATTCTACATTCATATTCCTTATCTTGGGAAGAGAAAAGCAAACTTGAATATCTGGCACTTTCATTAGAGCACCCAGCAATAGTCTGGAACCATGAGATATTGTTAGACCAAATCTAAATACAGCAAGTCTAAGAAGTAGCATTATTTCTTAGAAACTCCATTAAAAAAAAAACACATTTCATGCAATATTCTCTTCCAAAGTAGCCCAAAAGCTCACTCTGACACCTTGGAAATGAATCACTTGCTCTGATTGTCTCATCCAAGAAGTTGAGTAAATCATTCTGCCTCAAAGAAGTTGCTAAAATATAGGAAAGAAAATTTATCTTTTCAGCATACTTATTCAAATACCTATACTGTACCTGCTTTAGATTCAATTAGAAACTTTATTTCCTTAGTCAAATTTGGGTCCATTCTTGAAGATAACTAAGTACAAGTATCTTACAAAGCCATCTCAGGGGCTCATATAACGTGCTTTGTTTTGTTTGGGAGTTACACCCCTTTCTTCATTAGGTTATGGCTTTTCAAGAGATGGTAGCTCTTAAAGTTAAATTTTCCATCACCTGACACAAAAATGCATATTTAAAGATGACTTATCATAGTGTTGGTTTGTATACAGTCTCTCACTCCCAAATTATAAAAGCAGTAGAAAATCTCTGGTGTATCTGACAGGCTAAGGAAAATGCCTTTGGTACACATGTTAATGTCTCCTATATATTTACCAGGACATTAGACAAAATGCCAAGAAGTTGCTATCTTGAAGTAATCTAAAAGTAATCTAATTAAAATGACATACGACATCTCATATAAACTGTGTCTAAGAAAGGGTAGATGTGATTTAACCAACAAATTTATGCAGAGAAGTTCTGTTTAAATATCTACTGGAGATATAAGGAATTTTAAATTAATTTGCCACCTTAAAAGTGAACTTCTTAAAAAGAACAATTTCATTTTATGTTAAAGAGATAACATCCCAATAAAGTGAGAAATTACATGTATATGTATATTTTAAATGAATACCAATGTCCAAAGTTAAAAGTGCCAATAAAACCTGGAGACAGTTACTTTTTCCCTGCAAGAAAACTAAGAGGTAGTAATCCTTACCTGTACAGGCTTAGCTAATTAATGTTTGCAGAGTGCTTGGAGTTCTTGCATAATCTCCATGGCAGAATGAAACGGACTGTTATGAACACCCGAGTAAGCCAGTTTGAAAGGCTGTCATAAAGCCTAGGGTTTCAACCACTAAGAAGAAAATGATACATTAGTATGGGTTACCATTAAAGGAGACTTTCAAACCATCCCTTCTAAAGTAAAAAAAAAGAAATGCTAAAAAAGAAATGAAAGAAAAGAAATACTTACTTCAGCACCATTTCGCACCTTCCTACAACCATAAGTCCCTGTCCCAGCCATTTATGTGATACATTTCAGTGAGGTCTTGAATTAAGAGAGGTGCTAAATGATTAATATTAGCTGTTACTGTTAGCTGGTTAATATTCATGGGTGGTCTTTTCCCAAAGGTGTCTGAGTTTAATAAAGGGGCTATTTGAGATGCATATAGAACTTTCTTCAATGTTCTTTTATTATGAAAAGGTACTGCTGTCTAATGCTATTATTCTAGTCAAATAATTTTGCCTTATTATTGCTAGATTATTATGCATCTTAGATAAAATAGTCACTGATAATAAAGACAGGTTAGAAAGAGAGAGGATTTGCTGATCTTTGATAATCATCTAAGAAATAGGAAGACCTTCTCCAAACCAGGATCTCCCATCCTATTCCATTACACTAATTCCAACTATTTCCCAAATCAAATTCTTTTTATATGGAGAGAAAATTTTGACAGAGAGAACCTGTGGTACATAGGATTTAATAACAGACAGCTGCCTAGGAGCAGAGCCCTTTCTGACAACATCTCAGATCTAGCCAAAGTCACCAATTACTGTACTCTCTGGAGACCAGACCTTACAATGAGTTTTCTGACCCCATGAGGATTTAGATAAGCTCTGGATAAGTTCTGTTCTGTGACATGAGCACTGAGTTGCTTAGCAGCAAAAATCTTTCTCCTCTCAAGACCTCAGCCAACAACATTTCCCCAGGATTGATGAAATGCAACAGCAGGGCCATGCTGAGAGTCTCAGTGAGGGCAGATTGGGACCAATATCATATTAGGTTTAAGACTCTAAGGCCATTTTCAACCCCTTCTGAGTCCGTTCCTTGGTTCAAGGGTAGAAGGGATCCTGCAAGAACTTCTGCACTTTCCTTGCCCAGGTAGCTGCTAACAGCACCAGCCAGGAGGGCTTAGGAGAAGCAAGAGTTCCTCTCATTACCCAGAGGTGTTTATTGGCTATGTCACCATGACAGGATATTGTGTCTACGGGAAGGAAGCAACACTACATGTAACAACTCTGGGGCCTCTTGTGCTCCAAATGTTTGAGGAGAGAAATGTAATTGTCAAAACCATGGTCTCCGAAGAGGGCCTGCCTAGATTGAGATTCTGGCTTTGCCCTCTATGCCTTATATGATATGGAATGATTTTTTAAAAAATACCTAATAGGATCTTGCGATGAGTAAACAGAACACTTAAAAAGTCTAGAAGCAGGCCTGACACATTGTAAGTCTACCAATAAATTTCAGCAAATATGCCAAGAATAACAGCAACAACAAGTATTGTTAGGCCCATTTTATAGTTGAAATGTGAAGAAATTGGGGCCCAGAAAAGTTAAAAAGTCTGCTAGCCTGGCTTAGACTAGTAGTTAATAAATGGAAGAGTTGATATGTGAGTCTAGAAAGGGCCCCTTGCAGAGCCCTTTCCTGAGACCCCTGGCACCAGGCCACGCTGATATCAGTAGACTCCATTGCCCACCACGGGGCGGAGGCAAAGGGACTCAGGAATTGTCATGAGGCCAGAAAGTCACAATTAGAGGTAAATGTTCGTGAAGAAAGGCTTGTGTTTCTTCTCAGTTCTCTTTTACAAAGCAAGTTTTCCTGGAGTGGGTATCACAATTAAGTGAAAGATGAGAGAACTGGTCTCAGGCTGAGCACGTACCACCTGCTGGGTGCTAGGCTGGGAACTTCATATGCTCTGCTCATCTTCCCTGCACGACGACATTCAGCCTTGGTGTTATTATCCTCATTTTACAGACTAGGAAATGAAAGCCCGGAAAGATAAAGCATCTGTCCCAAAATTAAGAGCTATTAACTGATGAAGCTGAAGCTCTCCCATGGCTAGTCCTGTCCACTTCCCACTGCAGGCCTTCCTCTGTGCAGTGTACTACCTAAATGTACCAATTTCTTAATGGACCTTAGATCAAATTGCTTTGCCAGTGATCTGACAGCTACGCTTCTAGCCAGACCTTGGGCCACAGGCACCTGAATAGCGGACCACCAGGGATCTGTGCAAATCCAGAGAAGGGGGTGGAGAGGATTGAGAGGCAGGGAGCCACCAGCCCTGATCATGAGTCAGCAGGCAGTCAGAATACTGCAGGCCTAGTGCCATGCTGGATGCTAAAGCAGTTAAAAACAGATTCTGCCATTAATGCATTTCTGATTAATGCCTTCTACTCTGTTCCAAAGTAAAGTAAGTTCATTTTCTTTTCTGAAGACCCATACCTTGGAGATTCTATAAATATAGCTCTTAATTTAATTCCTGTGAAGGAATGGCCACATCTCTTTGAGGGAAATTACTACCTTTTAGAGGCGCTATCTCTCCCTGGTTGCCTCCGCGTCCCTGAGCACTCATTAGCTTTCCCCTGGATCGGAAATGGTTTTGTACAGGGCCCCCAAATGCTCCACGTCCTTAGGTTGAAGGGCATTTGTTCCCGAGCCTGTCTGACTCAGCAGTGATGTATTTGCTGAGGAAATCTTTCTTTGCCTGTCTTTTCTTTGCTCTCATTCCTCTCTGAATTGAAGGAGTGTGATTTTTCTTTCTACTCAAATTCCATTCAGAAAGCAAAGGAAGTGCATAATTGTTTAGCTGTCCCTTGCATCTCTACGCAGCACATTTCACAGGAAATCTCATTACTAAAATAAGAATATTATTCGTAATCTGTTAAAATAGATGTGGGTTGATCCAAAGCTATGGTGGGAGACGGTGGAATAGAAATTGCATCTTGGAGCAAAGAAGTCCGTTTTATGGAGCCACAGCACATAACGTATTGTCACTTGAGTGCTGACCAGAGCAATAAATTCTGAGGATTCTTGGGAGAAAGTGTTTCTTATCACCCTTAGTGTGAAAGGCTTTCCTGGTGTTTCAGGGCTTTTTCTGGTTGCCTTGAACTATTAAAGAAAACATCTAACAATGCTGGATAGCAGGTGCCACATCCTTCAACTGAGGCTTTCCTGGTGCAGGCCGGATGTGCCCATCGCGGGAGCTGTCAGGCTGTGAAATGCCAGCTACCACATTGACAGGGTGCCAGGCACTGTGTAACCTCTTCCCAGCCCTTACAGAGGACGAGAATAAAGACTTTAACAACAACCCACCATGCAAATGGTGTGACCTCAAAAGACTGTACTGAATGTAGGCTCAAAAAGCTGCTGGCCTTTTTCTCAGATCTTGCATCCAAATGATTATATCTCTCATTAATCTCATCTGCTTGGGCACTGGCCTAAAAATGAGAGTCAAATAACAATCAAAGCCAGTTCCTCAATTGTTCAGTATCACCAAATAATTGTGATTACAAAAATTTTGATTTTCCACAAGAAAAAAGAAAACAATCCCAAACCCTAACAGCGACCATTGAGGAAGCCAGGCACAAACATTCACAGAGGTGGAATTTTGTCTTCAGATCCCATTGTAAGAGATTTGCCCTATATAGGATGAAATAGGACCAACAAACAAATTACCTCTCCAGCATAAGAGAAAGCTCACTGTTTACTAGCTGAGTGACTCTGGGTAAATAATTCCACTCTGCCACGTCTTAGTTTTCTTATTATGAAGTGGGGATAATAATACACCCACATCATAGGGCAGTTGTTAGAACTGCATGAGTACTTAGAGCAGTGCTTATAATATATTATAGCTACAGCCTATTGAAGTATTATCTGTTACCATTAATCTTTCACATTCAGGCATGTCAGCATCCCACTCCAGAAATGGTGAGTGGCAGCACCAAAGCCCATAGTCACACCTAACACCCCGACCCCCATCACCAACATTTCTGTATAAAACTGAGCTGGATTTTCCCCATCTTTAAATAAGACTTGCCACACAATCATCCAAACACAGGGATGGAGTACAAACTACCTTGTTGATTTTTGGCACAAGATTCTGATGCTCCCTGGAGTGACCCATGTGAAAATGAGTTTGCTAGATTAAAGACCCAACGTGACACAGATGCTGACTACAGCTCTTCCTGAAAACATTAAAGTTGGAGCACGAAGGGAATAACATTTTTCAATATAGTATTTTCACTGAGCTGTGGGTTCATAGATTTTAAAAAATTAAGTAAAAAGCTTTACTGTAACGTATCAGAATTTTTGTTGTTGTTACTTGCTGTTTTGTTCCTTAAAAGTTTCTGTTTCTGAGGATTTTTCTATGCTGCAAGCTAAATAAATGTTAGCTTAGCCCCTATGTGCTACTGCCTATCAAGGGATTCTCTGAAAGACTTAGTGCCCCAGGCACAATGAAAATGGATTTATGAGTTTTTTGGACACCTACTGAAGCCAAATAAGACTGTACATCAGAGAGCTCTATTTAAAGCTAAATTAATCAGCCAAAAAATAGCGCAAGAAGGGAAGAAAATGACAAAGGGAAACCTGTGGCTGGATGGGCAAGAAGCAGAAGGCCATCATTTGAGGTCAGATGGAGGAGAAAAAAATGCTGACCCTGAAGATGCTCTTATTTGCCCAATATCATATTCCTGGAGAGGAAATGAAACGTGAGTCCAGAGAAACAGCATGAGTCAGCATTCCCAAGCTTCCCCAGCTGCAGATCCCTGTCACAGCACAGGGACCTGGGGCCAAAGGGGCTTAGTACTTCCATTAGCTTCATGGACTAAAGCTAATCCCTGCTTCAAATCCTCCTATCCGCTCCTTTCAAACATACTCAAGATGGCATAGCAATCAGAAGAAACTACTTAGCTTTTTGGAATTTGGTATGCCTTCAAGTATTTTATAAAACATAATGATCAAACCTCTCTTCTGATATTCAGAAAACAAGCGTATCAGTTTCCTCTTCTACCATAAATTCATTCCCTCAACATGAAGTAAATTGTCATTAGGCCAACCAATTAATTAAAAAACATGTGTTTATTCTTAAACATGCCTAGAGTCACTGTGGTTCTGATCTTGATGGCATGAGAGGCTGTCAGGGTTTACATACCTAGATAAAAGAGAGCAAATAAGTGCCTTGTGGCATAGGTATGGGTAAAATTAGAGGTCAGGCACAGTGCCAAGTCTTGGCCATACGATAGGTGAGATGTTAGCCTCTCTCAGCAAATGAAGGCATAGAACAGGTTCTCGTCAGAAATCTTTTCCATTCTCATTCATAGCAATGTGACATGGGAGAGTGGAGTGGTGTTTGGGCCAGAGAGCAGTTGCACTCCTGGCAGATCAGTTGAGAAATGTTGGCATCAACATATCAGCATCTGCATTTGAAGCCCAGCAAAGATGCCAGATGTGGTTTATGAGATAATCACTCTTCACATCCCTAGCGTGTGTTTCATGTACTAGATAGAGACCAGGGTACCTCATGAACATTCACAGGCCTAACAGTGGTTTCCATTACTGAGAAGTAGACGAGAGGAAAGAAGGAGGGAGGCCCAGAAAATGATTTTATTGTTGTAATTTAAGACTGCATTTTGAATGATTCCTTTTCCTTTTAATATGCCATAATAGGTTCTAAAAGTTTCATTAAAGCAGTATGTTATTTATTTAATTAATAAGATGTCTTATGAGACAGCAGTTACGTACAATTATGAAGATTCATTCTAATAATAATACATTGTGTCTACACATCATTTTGAATTCCACAGTCATTTTGCATTTATTAATTTACTTTATCTAACAAGCATTCTTATGCATGGGAGGTGTGCAATGATCCCAATTTGTAAGGATCAAGAGGGGTCATAAGAGACCAAGAGAGACCACAAGGGACAAGAGGGATGACCAAGCTATTCCCAGAGACTCCTAAATCAGTTCCTGCCTTGCCAATCAGATAGCAGTAATATTTGAACCCAGTTCATCCACTTCCTTACTTCAACATCACTTAATGTGTAATGCTGAACTCTCAGACAGAGATTTATTTCCTGGTTCCTTTTGTGACCAAATGAGATGACAAATAGTTTTCCAATTAAAAAGAGGAATGCAAAGCCAGCAAGCCATCTACATGTCATAAAACGTGGGAAAGCTTGCAATGCTGGCTCAGGAAAGTTCTTTCTGGCTCCTTTGTAAATCTGGCATCCCACATGTTTCATCACAAAAATAATTATTTTGAAAACTCTCAGAGGCTGTAGTCAGTGTTAGCTCCTATGGAGAGCTCTGGCATCTCCTTGAAAGTTAGCCAATACAGATTTTGGAAAGCTCCTACTGAGTGTTTAGTAGTGAGTTTAGTTTTAAGGGAAATAGAGGGTAAATCTAAGGCTCACAAACTAGTTACAAGGAAAGATGAACCCTGTTGAAAGGGGAAATAGTAAGATAATAGTTGATGAGAGGATCCAGAGACACTCAAGTCCCACCCTCAGGTTGAAATTATTTATTGCTATATAACAAACAATTTTAAAATTTATTAAATGAAAACAACCACTATTTTATAATTCCCATATGTTCTGTTAGGAAGTTAAGACAAGGCACAGAGTGGATGGCTTGTCTGTGACAGAAGCCTTAGGATGGAATGCTAGGGATGACTGAAATTGCTGAGGACTGGAATGATCTAAAGGCTTCTTCATTCACTCAGGTGACATATCTACTTGCAGTGACTCAAATACTATGCACAAGTGGGACCATTTGGGCACCTCCATACACACACACACACTCAATAGGTGTGCTGAGTGCTTTTTCCGGCCATGACAGCTTTAAGACACAACGCCTGCTCCAGCTCTCCCTCTTAGGAGAGATGAAGCCCAAACACATTAGGACAATGGAAGATAATTGCTTAGGCTCTTTCACAGAAGGAGGAACTGACACATTTGAAACTGTAGAGAAGACAGAAGAAAATTATACCAGTAAAAGTTTTGTCAGAAGAACAGAAATCACTCTAGGAAAGGAATGAATACAGAGAATTTGGAATCTTATACAACCTTCAGGAGGCATTACAGAAGCACTATCAAGGAGGTCAGTGCTGGCTTTTAGAAAATCAAAAACATGAGAATCTCAAGGACACCACCATCAATGATCCCAGCTCCCAACAGTACAGAAAGGGGTGATTTTCAAAAGGGTCTCTGAAAACAGCAAAGAAAAACCCATGCTTACTATCTGCCAACACCCACGCAACCTGAGAATAATGATCGTCTTTCCCCACCAAGTAACAAAGAATGTTCTTCACTGACAGAGTTAACATGGAATTCTAGTGGTAGATTCTAGAAAATGCAGTTCACAAGCTTCTCTTCAAAAACATAGAGGTGAATGTGGAATGGAATGGAGACAGGCCTGAGTAGACCACAGACAATCTAACAGAGTGATTTATAATTGAATATTTCATTGACTCTAAGAAACCAATTGAAAGGCAAATTTATTTACAAGATATTAATTATATTAGAAAATGGCCAGGATATATGCAAGGCGCAATCCAATTTTAAATGTATCAAAATGTCAAAACACTGTATATGGCAAAATTGATAAACTGCAGTGCATTTGTGTGCTGACAATGTTGATTGCTTGTTCAAGCAAGCCATCCTTCTCCATTTTTAATGGGAGATCCAGGTTTTATTTGAGTGTTGAACCGGGTTTGTCTAAATCAGGCTTAGTGGCATCCTTTCTCACTGTCAGTGACTAATCTGAGGGAGGGCATTTGTTCTGTGTTGTTTTTGTTGTTGTGTTTTAATCTGATGGTGAGTCAGGTGAGGCCATAAGAAAGGACACAGGAGAGGCAAAAGAAAACCAAGTTCATTATACTCATAGGCCCTAGAGAGGGGGTCACCACTTGCTACTCAGGTCATAGCAGAAGCACCAAGCTTTGTTCAGATGGCAGAAAACAGGAGCAGGGGAAAAACTTGGACCAAGCCCTTTACCAGTGATTCAGGGGGAAAGGCTAGATTGACTAGCTTGGAAAATTTCCATGGGCTGTAAAGTGCCTGGTGCCTGGCACTAGAATAATTAAAGCAGAGGAATATTGCCCCCTGGGTGTACTCCTGGGGTGACTGGGCCCCATTTAAGAGGTGGAACCCTGGATTGGTTAGTTTGCATATCAAAGGCAAGCTCCCAGCTGGGCCCTGTCCTATCTCTAAGAATTGTCTAGCACAAGAAGGGGCAGCCCTCCCTCAGCCAGAAAGGTTTTTAAAATGTTATAACATCACAATACACAAAAAAATTAAATATGGGTACACAAAATACAGCATTTAACTCATTTAACTTGTTTCTATCCAGAAAAATGTAGAAGACCATTGGGAAAATATTTTCCTTTCCAACCCAAAGTAAACAAATAATAAGGGACAGAAAGAAGAGGAAGCACCACTATTCCCAGTCCCTTCCTTGGTGCTTGGAGTTCTGCAGTCTTGAGAGTGGGATGCTTGGAGGTGTGGTGGTCATCCCGTACCTGGAGGGAAGGCAGCACCACATGCCAAAGGTGGAGAAACAAAGCAACTGTGAGAATCTGGAACCTGATGACACTGTTGAGCTAGTGTGTCAACCCTCTGCTCTTTTTTCCCCTTATTTATTGATATGTGAGACAAATCCACTATTACTTTTACTTATGTATTCTGTTATTTACAGCTCAACATATCCAAACTGAAATGTACACAGGTAATGACACATGTCTGTGATAAGAGCACAGAGTTTGGGGATGAATTCATCAACTGAGAAGCTGTACAGAGGAAGCAAACTTCTCTGACTTCAGGAAAATTAGGGCTATAATACCATTTTTTTTTTTTTTTTTTTTTAGTGATGAGGGCTGGGTTTGAACCCACCACCTCCAGCATATGGGGCCAGAACCCTACTCCTTTGAGCCACAGGTAATGACACATGTCTGTGATAAGAGCACA
>NW_003852635.1:116027-118642 GCF_000181295.1 Otolemur garnettii | reverse complement strand
TGAATTCATCAACTGAGAAGCTGTACAGAGGAAGCAAACTTCTCTGACTTCAGGAAAATTAGGGCTATAATACCATTTTTTTTTTTTTTTTTTTTGGTGATGGCCATTTTACATCCTACTCCCAACAACATACTTAACAATAAAAAAGCATGAACATGAGAAATCCAAGTTTACAATGTCTACAAAGTTAAGTAAATCCAACTCATTCTCCTTTTGAATACTGCTAATGAACAAAGCAAAAAGAAAAGAAAAGCTGGTTTTCTATATTGTCCAATCCATGTGGTATAAAATGTGAATACCCTTGTGCAAGGGGTGAATATTTGTGTTGCTCCAAAATTCTTATTGAAATCCTAATGCCTTATGTGATGGTATTAAGATGTGAGGCCTTTGGGAGGTGATTAGGTCATGAGGGTGGAGCCCTCATAAATGAGATTAGTGCCTTTATAAAGGGATCTCAAGGAGCTCTTTTGTCCTCGATTCATTGTATAAGAATATACAATAAGAAGATGGCAGTCTGCAACCTGGAAGATGGCCTTCACCAGATTCAAACATGCTAGCCCTTGATCTCAGACTTCCAGCCTCCAGAACTATAAGGAATAAATTTCCACACTCATAAGCCACTCAGTCTATGGTACTTTATTATAACAGCCATTCCAAATGGACTAAAACAGCTGGGTTTTTATTTTGCCATTTCAGTCATGCACATAAAGACAAATATCTTGGCTTTGTTTCATTTTGAATTCCAAATCCTGCAGAAGCTCCGTTTTGGTTGGCCCTTCTCTGTAGCAGTCTGTCTGAGCAGAGGGCAGCAGCTCAGTGGCAAACATTAGAAAATGAAGACGGGATAGTGAGCAGCCCCTTGTGAGAGCCTCCATGAAGGCAGCTCAAGGGATTAGGCCAAAGAGCATCTGGAAAGGTAGCTGTATGACTGTTCACCACAGGTCAGGGGATGAGGCAAGACAGGTAAGACTCACTCCTTGTGCTGTGCAAGGCCAGGACCAGATGTATACTGCGGTGGCAAAAGCACCAACACACGAAGAACGGGGAAAATAATAGTGCTTCCTACAATACCCAGGACAAAGTAGGAAACACTGTGTTCTTCCCTCTAACAGCATTTAGCGCTTTGAGCACATCTACCTCGGGCATGGATATCTCAGTTATGGTACCATGGTGTGATGCCTAGATGTCCACTGAAAAATCGCCTCTCTGCCATCTGGCAGATATTATATTTCTTTGCAGATTTGAGTTCACTAAACAGCAAGTATTTTGTACAAGTAGAAAAACATGCACAGAGCTATATAACTTGTTTTTAAAAATCCAAATGTCTGGGCCTTACCTCTTGACTAGGTAGGGTGAGGGAATCCAGGTGATTCTGACTCAAGTGGTCCAAGGGCCACACCACAAGAAACATGGCTTTATATTCTTAAGTGTGACATCAAGTCTCAAGGGCAAGTCTGCTTAAGAAAATCTGTGGATGTTATGCAGTTCTGAAGAGTGAGATATGAAAAGGAGAGAGGGCTGTGGGACAGTGGAAATAAAGTAAAAGGAGATTGAATTGTCAGGTAAAGTTCCTATAGCTAAATCCACCACCCAGATTTTCCAAGGTGAGTCAGGAAGGAAAGGACATAACTTCAAGAGAAATTTTTTATTGCAAGTGATTTGATGATTGGGAGTTAAATGTGTTTATTAATTATCCAATATGTGACATTTTCAGTCACCTCTGCTATGTATTAAGAGAGTGTCAGAGGCTCCAGGACGGACCTATGCCCAACCCCAAGGAAAGCTTTCAAGTAAAAACTGAAGAATAAACACTGAGCGAGGAGACGGAGACCAGCTGGGATTTATTTCGATGTGTCAGCTTGACACAAACATGGGTGAAGGCCAGATATGGATTGGTGACTCACCCACATTTAGATGCAGTCTGTGTAAAATGTTTTCATTTCCGCATCATGGAAGCAAATCTGAAAGCTTTCACTCAAACCCAGGAATTTAATTTCTTGCTGCAAAAAGTGACCTCCCCCCTAGAACAGCTTTAAAAAGCCTCACTTTGCTGCTTAGTTTCCAAACCTTATTTAACTACTTTTTATCTAATTCCAGCCTAGAAACAACCCAAATGATGATATTTTGCCTCTAGATAATCTTCTGCCCCCGAATGTATTGTTTTTAAATAAGAGTGAATTAAAGTTTGGTTAATCTTTAGTAAGATATAATCCTTTCAAAATAGACTTTAGAGATTGCACGTTCTTTTGAAAGCCACTGATATTACAGTCTGAAGGTCTGCGCTCTGAAGGGGTCAGGAGAGAGCAGAACGGTCTGTTAACCTGCGTCTGTAACTGTTCACTCCTTAAATATTCATTTGTAGAGGAGTCTTACCATGTTTCGCCAGCTTTTGGAAGAGGTAAGAATTTAAAATATCATGAATTTATACCCTCCCTCCATTTTTTTTTTAATTCGTGATCAAAATCTGTCAATAGGAAAATTCTTTTGGACCACATTACATAACGTGGACATTCCTGTGCATCTCAGCATACCTACCTAAGGGAGTCAAAATGAAGCACAGACATAAAAAACCAGGGATTCCTGATCATCATCATAGCATCTGGAGGACAGGAGGT
>NW_003852635.1:101434-115943 GCF_000181295.1 Otolemur garnettii | reverse complement strand
AAAAAAAAATGGGAGACTCATACCAGATTTCATCTAGTTTAGCTATTAAGATTCAGTAGTCTTAAAGAGCTTGTAATCCTTGTGAACTGGCAACAGAGACATGTTAATGCATACTGGTTCTGGTAACAAGAAGGGCATTTAACTAATGAATGACAGCAAAGGATTTTCAGCATTTTTTTATGCTGTGTAATTACAGATGATTATCTTGTTAATCTGGCTAATTAAAAAGGACACTCATTCAATCCTAGTGGTAAATAATTTTTTTTTCCATCTTGCTGCATTGTGCTCAGTGAAGAATAATTTGAAAGAATTTTCTAAGAGACCAACCTTTAAAGGGTACAAATTTATATAAGAAAAGCTTGGGCACCAGTGAAGGAAATCATTTTACTTAATTGGTGCTCTCCATACACAATTCTAGAAAGTTTGTCTCTGACTTAAGCTAGAATATCCCAGAAACAATGTGGCTATATTAGTTGTTGTCTCTTACAGCATGTAAATGGTTTGACCATTAAAAACTTTGCAAACAATATTAGCAACCTAGAGAAAATTAGCTCACTTGAGCTGAGCAACGGAGAGCCTCAGTTTTGGACCTGGCACACTTTGTGATCTTGACTCCTGAGACTACTTAGCCTAGGAAACCTTTCTGTATCACCTGTAGACTGTATTTGGAAAAGAAACAGATTGCATTAACATATACCACCTTCTTCTTGGGGCCCACATACGTGTTTGAATGTTGAGGGATGACCAATTATATTTGTTCAGCTTTTGAATAACCCATTTGTTTATCAGCCTTACAAATGTAATTTAGTGTAGCTCCCTCTTCATGATGTAGTCTGGAAAATAAAAACTCAAATTATTTGCCCACTTCTAGGACACGTGTACCAGTTTCAGCCTGTGTTTTGAACTGACCTGGCTCCTACTTTCATCATTTTCCTAGTATTATTTTCATATGGCTCACTTCTCTTTCTTATCTTAAACTTATTATTATTCATGAACATACTATATGTATTGTATACATATTCTTTACATCTATAGTCCAAAGTTATTTTTAAAATATACATAAGTGTGACTGATGATACAGTGAAAGTTCCAGAATATAGATTTTATGTGTTGAAAATAAGCCAGCAATGAAAGAAAGTTAAAATTAAAAATAAAGTCTCATGAGGCAATGAAGAATAAAGTAATCAATAGGATTTATTCTGGTAGAGCTACAAGAAATAAATAGGTGATTATCAGAGAGGAAAAATGCTGTAGACTTCTATTTTAAAAATGTAAACAAAATAAGCAAAGAGTCTTTCACCTCTCAAATTGGCCATGGGGCTTTCCAATTCTAAGACCCATTACTGGAGGGGCAGAGATAAATACTCTCACTTGCCAGTCATATGAGAGTGAGGTAGTGCAGAAATCACCAGGAACCATTTACAAGGCTAACCAATAGTCTTTAAAAAGCTCACACTCAGTTAACTAGAAATATCCTTTCTGGAAATTTATCCTAAAGAAATAGACTTGAAGATTTACAAAGATTTAGCTTTTAAAATAGCAGTTGAATAATTGTTTATGGTATTAAAAATACATAAACATCTTAGATACCTAAGAAATTAACAGGGTATCTTATCTAAATATGGGGGGTCACTTCAAAAGTTTTGAGATGGGCTGTCTCATGGTCCATTATTTCACTTCCAAGAAACAGTCAACAGTCCCCTTTCGATTCACCCAGGCAAGTTTCAACTTGCTCAGCTTATTGGTGTTGCTGAGAGGGCCTCATTTGTTTCCATCCGCACAGATTTTATATTTTTTGATTTTTGTGTATCTCAAAAGTTTTGTATTGGTTTTCATCCTATGGAATCCTATATTACCATTAAAATTATTGTAAAATAAAATTTAATGCCACAGAATGAAAATTATTATATCAAGTCACAAAATAATAGGTAGACACTAGCTCATTGATGTCAAATGTATCTAAATATACATTTTAGATACATTTATATGGTATAGATCTCTTAAAGAGTATTAAAAATATCTATGTGTGGTGCCTGTGGCTCAAGGAGTAGGACGCCAGCCCCATATAGCAGGGGTGGCATGTTCAATCCCAGACCCAACCAAAACCGCAAAAACAAACAAACAAACAAAAAAAAGTATTAAAATTATCTCTGGATTGTGGTTAACATGGGATTTTATTTTCTGCTTTCTGTATCAATATTAAAGACTTTTTTTTAAGCAGTTGAAAAAGCTATAACAAAAAGATTCCTGACATTGAATATGTTCAAGGGTAACTCATCTAATCGCTATTTCATGGAACCCCCAGAATCTAAGTATTAGAAACAGAATCTCTGTCTCAGGAGCTTACATTCTAGGGTAAGCTCATTCCATTTGGCATCTTATATATGCTAATTTCCATTTAACTAATATTGACTAATATTAAACTAATATTGACCAAAATCAACTTCAACCAAATTATAATAACAAATTAAAATGTTCGGGCGTATGAGTGACAATACAAATGGGAACGTGGATTGGTCTAGGTAGCAGCTGAGACCTTTCCTGTTGCCTCAATAAAGACACATCCAGCCTGTAGGCAGCACTCTGCACCTCTGAGCCCGACCAGTCCTCAGGGGAAGTCAGGGTATCCTTGAACCTCCATCTGTGTACAGTGGTACACATCCCAACCCCAGGCTGAACCAGCTTTCTGACTCCTGTCCCCTCAGTTTTTCCCATTAATTAGTTCAATAAACTGGAACCAGATGGAGAAGGGAGATCAGGCTGAAACACTAGGAACCCCCTGCCTACCTCCCGTCTGCCTGGGATCTGCCCCTGCCCAGTCCCCTTAGGCTTGGACCAATGAGTGTGGCCTGGGGGCATCATGGTACCAAGAAGCTGGGGGCTCTATAAAGCCTCCCTCATTACAGTTCAGCACCTCTGTCCCACCATCACAAGTAATGGTACCACCATCAGTGCTTTTCTGTATGCCCCTCCCCCCAACTAAGCATCCTGACAAAATCTTCTGCATCCCAAGGATCCTTCCCTGTGGTGCCTCACGCTCCCTGCCCCCCAGAGCCTATCTATTCTGGGAGACAGCAAGCCACAATTTGCTCCGTGAATCCTTGAAAGTAGGGGAATATGAACCTCCAGAAAGCTAGGCTACAGGGCCTGCATCCATTAATGGGGAGTCAAGAGTCAGCAACCACCTCGTCCATAACAAAGTGAGTTCAGGTAGAGAAACTACAGGATGCAACCTCCATGCGTAGGGATGGCAAAACCACAGGAACAAGTTGGGATTATTAAAACTTGGAACCTTAATGGTGAGGCCATGTGGTTCTGGGACTCAGATCTCTGAGAAGGGAGTGTTACATGGTAGACAATGATGTTTCTAGAATAGGCACAATGATGCTGTCTCTGTAAGTTGATGGGAGAAATTGCAGAGTGGAATCAAACTCCATTACAGAAATGAGCTGATGCTGAAGGGTAAGGGAGCAGTTCTAGGTGATGCTCAAAGGAACAGGAAACAGAACCAGGATTGCAAAGTCCTTTCTCTGGGTTTTTGTCTCCCTCTCCCACCCCCTGTCGTCAGAGAACAATTAGTAAAATGGAAATAAGGATGTAGCTTGACAAAGGAGCATGTAAAAGATTAGTTTGGAAACTGAAAGAAAATACTTTGAAGAGAAGCAGCACGGAGTCTGAGAAGCCTTGATCTGTTTTGTACTTCTTATCTACAAGAAATCCCGCTGGAGGTGCCTGGGGAGGCTGAAAACAAGCGCTCAATAAAGGACTCACAGTGGCTGCTGTGGCCCCTGACTCTTGTGAGGCTATGAATCCTACTTCTTTCCAAGCTGTCTTCCAGAAATACATAAAGTGGGTGGCCATAAAGTTCATGTGTCCATAAAGTTCATGTGCAATTTAAAATAGATGTCTATTTTTTAAATGGTTGTCTATTTTAAATTGCACATGGACTCATGTTCACCCTATATATTCCTTTTTCTCTGGAAAGATCTCGCAAGATGTTTAAATTTTTGAAGCTCCTCTTGGACAGCTGCATTTGGAAAAAATCAACGAGACTATCAGATTCTTGCAGTCCGGTCCTATCCCAGGTCCTATCCCACCCAGGCTCTGAAGAGGGTTTTTGTTAAACCTGAGCTAGGTCACAATGACTTTCGCCAAAATGAACCTGAAAGGAGAGGACACCAAGTGTGTGAATCTACTGGTGCACATATCGCAAAGCTGTCTCTTTTGCCAAGCTTGTGCAATTACTCCACAATTTTTAAGATTGATTTTTGTGTCCTGTCTCACCCATATCCAAGAAAAAATAGAAAAGGATTTTCTGTAGGATTGCTTCATTTTTTTTTTCCACTAAGGAAAAAGCGGTAGAGACAGAGAATGCAGAGAATGCCCTAATGTGTGACAGGGCAGATAGCAACAAAAGACACAAAGTTCCAAAAGCTGACAGGACAATGACAAAGATTATCCCAAATCTTCACGCTCCAGTGAATCAGTTTTCTGGGTTCCTACTGAGAAAACTTCAGAAGATATCTATTTCCTACTGCACCAAGCCTATTGTTTTTTGTTTGTTTGTTTGTTTGTTTTTTGGAGGCAAAGTCTCCCTATGTTGCCCTTGGTAGAGTGCTGTGGCATTGTAGCTCACAGCAATCTCAAACTCTTGGGCAAAAGAGACTCTCTTGCCTCAGTCTCTCAAGTAGCTAGGACTACAGGTGCCTGCCACAATGCCCAGCTATTTGTTTGTTTTAGCAGGCCAGAGCCAGGTTCAAACCCACAAGCCCTGGAACATAAGGCTGGCACCCTAACCATTGAACTATGAGCACCGAGCCAGCCTATGAGCTAAAGCCTGGTGATCTGCATCCCCCTTTCAGCCCTATGTAAAGTATATGTAGCCAAATCACCAGGCTGTACTGTCTACTGGTATTTACTACTCTAATGGTTAAATAGTATTCACTATGGACACTGTATAGGTATGTGCTAGTACCAGACAGACACACCTACAACAATGTGTTTGTATTCTCCATCTGAAAAATCAGGCAGCATCCAGAGAGGTATACATCATGTTTTATCAGCTGGTGCAAAACCCACCTATGTGCCTGTGACACTCATTAAATAACCTGGTATAGGTATGAAACAGTTGTAATACTCTGAAGCCCCAGGCTCCCCAAATTTGTGCTTTTGCCTTTTTAACTAGGGTTGGAAGAGCAGGGCTGTATGTTTTCAAAGCACCCTTCCACCTGAACAATCTTTAGTTTTTCAGCCTCATTAGTATCTTGTTCCTGTAAAAGACCAGGTATAGTAACACTTCCTTCTCCTCGTAAATATGCATTTGCTCACATGCATTTTTAGTAGACAAGATTAAAATTTTTTCAACGTGAGTATGGTGACTGTCAGATTTATTTGAATAAGATAGACTATTCTCTCTAACTCTTTTTGCTCTTTCCTTGCAGTATATTTAGGAATGAAAAATATGTTATGCTTTAAATGCAATAATATCATAGATAATGCAGCATGAAAATGTCCAATTACTGATTTTCCTAGTTTATCAACATAGTCTGTTAATAAAACGCTTAGTTTTTAGACTTCAGTGCATTGAATTATTCCATTTTTAAATGATGGATTAGTGCTCTATATTTTATTATTCCTCAAATTCCACTACAGAGCAATGTAAAAGAAAATACTTGCATAGTCAAAAATTACTATCCTACCATGCCCTGGAACAAGATGATGCTTTTTCACTACCTCAGAAAAGACACTTCTTTAATGTGGACAACGTCTCCCAAGATGGTACCATGGCCAAGCCTTTTCGTAAGTCATGCACACACACTCAGATGCATACATAAACATATAAATAACCACGGGGACAAATTCTTTTCCACTATTGTAAATCTGTAGCTTGATGAAATTTGAGCAGGATGGTAGAGCCATAAAAAGAATAAGAGCCGGAGGAGAAGGCACAGCAAGCACCATAACTGCCCGAGGGGAAGACAGGGGAATGAATGCCCACTCAGGATCTTTGCGACAGGAACAGATAGAAAGAAAGGCATAAAACCTCTAAAGAAATTTTAATATTTATATTGTCAATTCCATCAAGCCTCCTACGTCTTTTCAGAAGGTGTCTATTTCTTGACTCAAAGTCAGAGAATATCATATGCCAAGCCGTTAAAGGTAATGCTCATTACTGTTCCATCTACCTTATAATTAGTGACAACTCTTCCCAGATTCTGGCATCAGCCTGTCGGTCTTTGTTCCCATGTTGCTATGAGTTTTTGCCTCTTTCTGTTACTTCAGTCATATTTTAATGAGAATTTCAGAACAGCCGTATGGGTGGCTCCTATCAAATTCTATCTCAGATTAGCAATTTAATAGAAAACAATCCCAATGAAGGGAGCATTGATCCCATTTTAAACCCAGGTAAAGGCATAATTATTAATAGCAAACAAGACGTAAGAAAGACTAGATAAAGCAGAATGTTAATGAGGGGACTTAAACAAATAAAGAGATAAGCCATAATCCAATAAAAAATTGTTTCCAATCAAATTTTCAAGAATTACTTTTTGGAAATTGACACAATGAGTTCAAACTTTCATATGTGCACTTAAGTATTGATCAATTAGTTCCAATTTGGTATTGAGCACTTGTGTTTGTTTCTCCATTTTTGTGATGTTTCACTTAGAAGAATGCTTTCCAGTTCCATCTGGGTCATCACAAAAGTACTAGATCACCATTTTTTTTTTTAATGGCTGAGTAGTATGAATATATACTACATTTTATTAATGCATCATGTATTGGTGGGCACTTGAGTTTTACTACATCTTTGCAATTGTGAATTGCATTGCTATAAACATTCAAGTTGTAGGTGTCGTTTTTATAAAATGACCTCCTTTCCTTTGAGTAGATACCCATTGATGGGGTTGTGGGATCAAATGGTAGGTCTACTTTAAGTTCTTTGAGGTATCACCACACAATTTTCCATAAGAGTTTGCACTAATTTCTAGTCCCACTAACAGTGTGTAAGAATTCCTTTCTCATTGTATCCGTGCTGGCATCTGTTGTTTTGGGACATTAAAATTTTGGTTTTTTATTTTCAATATTGTAAATTTCAGAATATTAGGGAGTACACATGTTTTGTTTACATACTTTGTTTTTGTACAGACTGAGTCAAAGTTATACACTGTAAATGTCCTTCATCCAGACAGTGTGCACTATTTTAGGACTTTAATACAAACCATTTTCAATGGTGTTATTAGATATCTCAGTGTGGTTTTGATTTGCATTTCCCAAATGATTAGAAACACTGAGCATTTTCTCATGAGTTTGCTGGCCATTAGAACAGCTTCATTTGAAATGTTTCTATTACCTTTTATCTTTTTGATAAAAGACATTCCAATAGGGGTAAGGTCATATCACATTATGGTTTTAATTTGCATTTCCCTAGTGGTTATCTTAGTGGCTAAAGCTGGCAGTGTTCTCTGTAGAGCAGGCCACTGGAGACCATGGAGGCACCTGCTGCATGACTGATACTGACAGTGACAGCTCCCTCCATTCTTCTTTGCTGCTTGCTGTCTCCAGATGCTTCAGGTATGCCGATCTCCCCAGTGATCTTTTCTGTATGGTTATTCTCCATTTTTTCCTCCACTGTGTTACCATAGGTTATTCACTGGAAACTTCAACCCTTCCAGGGCTATTTTTGCTATGGATAGCTGTTTAGTTGTGTTTCTTGCTTTTTGTTGTTGTTGTTATTGTTGTTGCAAGGAGAATAAAAGCTGGTATTGCCTATCCGTCTATCTTGCTAAAATCCTATAAATTGTATTTATTAAATTGGGGAAGATAAATATGCAAGTTGAAGCTGAAAATCACACAGCCTCTTGTGGAGGGCAATAGAATCAAACATTTTTATATTTTCTGTTTTGTGCAGAAGGAAGGTATTGATTAATTTGTGAACAGTTAGGTCAAAATGTACATATTTTCTAATAAAACTATAATGTGTAACCTCCAAGTATCACGGAATAAAAGAAATGTAAAGAAAGCTTAACATAAATAGCAAAGGCATAACACATGGATGGAAAGGACATACAATGTTGTGAAAATATAAAGCCACCGATCACAAAGTTTCACCCAACGTAGGAGAGTTCCCAGCTCTGTTGATTGTGGGAAATGAGTGAAGTGTGAAATAGGGGAGAGACTGTAAAGTCTACCTGAATTATCCTTTGTCCTGAAACTATGAAGTAAATGTAGCAAAATGTTAACATTTATTTAATCTGACTGATAAATACATGTGTTTCTATTATTTCATTTTTGTAGTATATTATTTATTTGATATTTCCCAGTAAAAGCAGAAGTGGAAATATGTCTAAAATATTAATTTCACAAACATTAGATATAATGCACTATAATCCCATCATTGCAAATAGTGTGTTTATGTTTATGTGTACTCATATGTGTGCACTCTATTAATCATCCTGCCACAGCTATTATGGATATTTATAATCCTAAAGATAAGATAAAGAAACAGTAGCTACTTGTATCCTTGAACAACAAAATCAAGTAATTTCTCTTTACCAGTTCTCTGAACAGATTCTAATGGTGTTATTTATGCATCTCGCAAAGCAGACACACCAAAACAAACCAACGAAATAAAATACATTGAATACACAAGTATAGTAAATCCCTTATAATAGAGTATTTCCTGCAGTTATATGAGGACTTGAACATACTATCAGTTATTGTCTAGATGTTTTTAAGGTGACATTCATTGAGTTTTGATGTCTCCTCAAGGCCATGCACCTAGTGTGATGGTTAATTTTTTGTGTCAACTTGTCTTGGCCACAGGGTGCCCAGATTAAATATTATATGTGGGTGTATCTGTGAGGGTGTCTCCAGATGAGATTAGCATTTGCATTGGTAGACCCAGTAAAGCAGATCGATGCCTCTCTAGTGAAGGTAGACACCATCCAATCTGTCAAGGGCCTGAATAAAACAAAAGTGAAGGAAGGAAATCCTCCCCCCTTTCCCGCCTTCCTACTTGAACAGAGATATCTCATTTCATTTCATGTTCTCCTCTCTTTGGAGAACCATCAGCTCTTCTGGTTCTCAGGCCTTTGGATTTGAGCTAAATTATACCTTTAATTTTGGGGTCTTCAGCTTGTAGACAGCAGATCTGAGGTCATGGGCCATAATTATGAAGGCTAAGAAGTCACACAATATATAGATATAGATGCATAGTATATTATACCTAGTTAGTTGCAGAATTGATATTATTAACTATATTACCAAGCTTAACTACCTTTCTTTTTCATAAATAAAAATAGTTTAATGTCTCCAAAGACAAATAAGACAAGTAAGCAGATTAATTTATTCAGGTTATTACAATAGATTGAACATCTCAGATCCAAAGATAAGAGTATTTGGCAGGATGATTTTGTCTTATATTTTCATAGGCGGTAGTTAGAAAGGGAAGGAATCATAGTTAAAGTTTTTTGCATTGATAAAAAGTCTCAGTCAAATATCTGAACGGGAAACATTTATCTCCATGTCTAGCTAACTTTGGGCAAAGGAGTTCTAATCTTAGCTATTTGTTCATCAAACAAAGAACCAAAAGTTGTGTAGGGTTGAAAGTGAAATACTCTATTTGGCTTTGTAAGCAGGTTCAGATAAAAGGAAAAAGGTCTAAATTTAGCCTTGTCAAAATAAAGACATAAGCCTCATACACAATTAATTTTTATACTGTAGCAAAAAGAAGTACAGATTGTACCTGACTTGCCATAGTTAAGCTAAAACAATTTTTCAATTTTATGATGGGTTCATTTGGATATAACCCTATTATAAATTGGGAAATATCTGGATTTATGATTCAGTTTATGATTTTTTTAACTTTATAATGGGTTTATTTGTGTATTGAATGCATATATAATTTAGGATATTTTCAACTAACAATGGGTTTATTGGGACGCAAGCCCATGTAAGTTGAAGACCACCTACATAGCATTGTGGACAGCCATGCAGGCTTTGATTTAGATTTTTTCAGTTAAATTATCAATTCTCCTTATTACTACCACAATCATAATTCCCCTATAAAAACAGAATAATCATAGTAGATATTTCCTCTTGTGAAAATTAAATATTCAAAGTAAAGCAGAGAGTATTTAATAAAAAATTATATTAAAGTTTAAAAAATTATACATAATGATTAAAGAACTATTGAGTATATACCCAAAGTATTTCATTATGAGTAAAGTTGTGGTATATGTTTTTACTCCATACTATCCTTCTTAGGCCACAAATATACACATATTTACTTTTAAAAGTATCTGTGTTCTATTTTCTACTTAAAAAAAAATTTATTATGAGAATATTAAAACCTATTAAAAAAAGTTGAAATGATTATACAGTGAATACCCATACACCTAGCCCTAGATGCAGTAATTAATATAACCCTAAATATAATTTATCACATGTTTATTTGACTATCCAGCCATTAGTGCACCTTATTTATTATTTATTTGACCCATAAACACTTGCACATGTACATCAACTAGACTTCACTATTTGTTTATGGATTTTTTCTCAGCTCCTACTTTTAACATATAATAATTTTCTTGATTTTTTTAAATATTTAGACGTATAGGACCCTCATGGATATGTGCTTGTTTTAATTTTGAAGTATTGGTTAATGTTTAAATTTTTGCTAACATCAATATTCAATTATGTTAAAATAACAATAACTTATACATGTAAACCACTGCTGTCTGCCTGTGAGCCCTGTCAGAAAGAGAGAGAACATAATTTTTCATCAAAAATACCATCAAGAGAATTGAGTAACATAATTCTAGTGAATATATCCCCAGATCCCAGCTTGGCTCTTTTCAAATTAGATTTAGTTTAGGTTTTGGTTGATTGAGAATTTATTCCCAGGGGCATCTTAAAAAATGTCAGATTCTAGAGCTTTTCAACTGATGAAGTAAAAGATGACACAGTTTTATTGTAATTGAATTTTCTGCATGTAGGTTAAAGATTGCATTCATTTCGAGCAATTTGGTATCATTGAATTTTTGTTTGTTTGTTTTTAATATCTTTTTCTTATTCAAGTAATAGATGCTCACTATGGAACAAATTGAAAATACACATAAACACCCATAACCCAATTGCCCAGACATTAATATCAACATTTGTATATTTTTCTAGACTTTATACGTATAAATATATCACAATGAAGCCTATTTTTGTCTGTTTGCCTTTTGTCACATCTATTAAAAAATGCTAGCTAGTTTGGTATCCAATCTGAAGGTAGAAATGGCCATGTATAATACACAAGCTACTTATGTGGCATGCATGAACTTTATTTAAGTAACTCAAGAACTGCCTGAAAAGATAAGGGGAAACTATTTTCAAAACCTGTGGAACAGAAGCATACCAAGTGGCGTATGAGGCTACAACTTAGACAAATCAGACCACGCATGTTAAGATACTGTGGACCAAAGAAACAAGCATTGGTTTCACATTGACCCGCAAGCAGAAAATCCAAAAGGTAGGTGATTAATTTAAAATTAAACTGTTCTTCACAAGAACTACCCTATACATTCTGTTTTCGAAGAGAGGGAAGCCTATAATGTTTTTTTGTATCTATGTTTATTTAAATTTGCTTATTATAAAAATGCTTTACAAATAAAAATATGAATGTACAACTTTGGGGGAAGTTACTATATCAGTGAAAATTAGTTGTAGTTTCAAGTTAAAGAAAAATCAAGTTAATGTTGGTAAAATTCACAAGTTTTTATTCTTTCAAGCAAATAACCTCAAAGTCAGCAATTTAGGATATGTTATCGGGTGGCTACAGTAGTTCCAACTATCACATCAGCACTCAAGCTAACTGGGAAACTAAAAGGGACAACAAGGAAGTCTCTCCACTTAAAAATAACTCACAAAAGAGTTTACTGAATTTCTGGTCAGCCTGATGGCTGACTAGAGATACATGGCACTCATGCATCTGGTGCAAACAGACTAAGGCAATGAATAAGCAACAAAAACTCCACTGGAGTGTGTGAGGGAGAACACTAGAGTGCAACAGGGAAGTAGGGAAGTTCTTCTGAAGCAGGGACACCTAGAAAAGAAGCACACACAGGGAAGCGAGGCTCCTTGCCTTGGTCATTCTATCTCCCCAGTTGAGATTAACTCAGAGCCAAGAGGCACTTCTTATTGTAGGGGCAACATAATCAGAAGATCCCCACAGCCCCCATTGTCACCATAGGCCTCTAAAGTCCTTATCACTGGAGAGTTACACAGTCCTCACGATCACAGCCCACTTTGGAGAGCTGCCTAGGAAACAGGCGTCCTCAAACTATAGCCCATGGGCCACATGTGGCCCGCCTAGGACATTTATCTGGCTTGCCAGGTGTTTTTACAACTGCTGCCTGTCCTTCTTAGCAGCTGACTCATACTGGGTCCCACAGTCAGGCCCTTCAACAGTCTGAGGGACAGTGAACTGGTCCCCTGTTTAAAAAGTTTGAGGACCCCTGGCCTAGAATATATGCAGCTGCATTGCTCAGAATTAGGAGTATAACAAGTTGTACACTCTCCACCCTCTCATGACCAACCTGCTGTGGCACAGCACCATTTTCAAACCAGAGCCATGAGAATGTGTGCCCTGATCTTGGGGGCAGCAGCCAATTCCTCTCTACTGGTCTATTAAAACTGGAACTCAGTTTTAATATCATACATAGTTTTAATACTATGACCTCAGCTGTTCAGCCAAGGTCCAGGAATAATAATGACTCCAGTTCTGCACAAGGGAGAAGACAACTCCAGGCCAGTTGAAGCACTTCTCAGCCAGAGAATTAACCTGGAAGATCCCATCAGGCTGACCAAGCTGCCATCTACCTATAACACTGATGTTACAAACTCCCATAGCTTAGTCCATTGAAATACTTGAAAACAAAAATTATAGCTGAAGAAACTACATGGAATACCAAAGACAATGCACTTCACCCAATGAACACCCCAAGACCCATCAATAGACATAAGTTTCTGTTGGCAAAAGGTAACTCCATGTTATTAGAAGAGGCATCTGTTCAACCAGATGTGCAGATATGTAAGGACACAGAAAAAAAGCAAGGAAATATGACACTTAAGAAAAACACAATAATTTTAGAGTAACAGACACTCTAAAAAATATATGTAAAATGAGAGGAAAATAATTCAAAGTAATGATATTAAGGAAAATTGGGGAGATATAAGAAACAACAAATAGATGATTCAAAGATATCAAGAAAAAAATTCATGCTATGAATTAGAAATTCAACAGACAGATAAAAAAATATCCATAAAGAACTCCTAGAGCTAGTATGCAATGAATGAAATAAATAAAAATTACAATTGACAGTTTCAACAACAGACATCTAGTTTCAACAACAAACTAGATCAAGCAGATGCAACTGTTTCTGAATTTGAAGGCAGGACTTTTGAAATAACCCAGACAAGTAAAGAAGAAAAAGAAAAATAATAAAATAGAAGGAAGAAGGTTCACAAGACTTATGGGATATTATTAAGCAAATAAATGTTTTGGCTTCTAAAATGTACAGAAGGGGAAGAAAAGGAAAAAGATTTTGAAAATCTAATAAAACAACAGGAGAAAACTTCCATAGTCTTGAGAGAGATGTGGATATCCAGATCCAAAAAGCTCAAAAATCTCCAAATAGATACAACCCAAAAGGGTCGTCTGAGAGGCACATTAGGTAAAAATTCAAAGATCACATTGTAAAAATTCAAAGATCAAGAATGTATACCAAAACAACAGTGAGAAAAAACAGTCAAATCACATGTAAGGGAATCCTAATTAGATTAACAACAGATTTCTCAACAGAAAGTTAAAGGCCAAAGAGAATTGTATGATATATTGGAAGTGATAAAAGAAAAACAAACTACTAGCCAGGAATACTATACTCAGGAAAGATATCTTTTAAAAATTATCAAGAAATAATCTCATTCCTAGACAAGTTTATTACCATTAGATTTGCCTTACAAGAAAAGCTTAAAGGAGTCCTTCATTTAAAGCAAAAAGATTATAGTGACCTTTATGAAAACACATGAAATTGTAAAATTCACTGGTGAAGAAGTTATCCACATGAGGAAGAAAGAATAATGGAAATTTATCACTGACAATTATTCAAAACTATTAGAAAACAATTACAAATAATTCTAAATCGTTTCCGTATAAAAGATAGAACAGTTTATGATCAGCTTGGGTTTACCTCAGAAGTTCAGGGTGCTTTAATATTATAAAATGTAATAATGCAAATTATGGCATAAGCAGATTAAATTCAAATTAACATAAATGATTTTCTCTATAGGTGCAACATTTTTAAAATGAAATTTAACATATTTTTAATTGATATAAAACCCAGGCTAGGTGTGGTGGCTCATACCTATAATCTTAGCACTTTGAGAGGATTGCTCGAGGGCAGGAGTTTGAGACCAGCTTGGGCAATATAGCAAACCCTGTGTCTACCAAAAAAAAAAAAAA
>NW_003852635.1:88062-101414 GCF_000181295.1 Otolemur garnettii | reverse complement strand
GTGCTCCTACTACTTCAGAAGCTGAAAAAAGAGAATCACTTGAGCCCAGACTTTAAGATTACAGTGAGCTACGAGTATGATCTTGACTCTGCTTTATAGCCTGGGTGACACAGCAAGACCCTCTTTTGTAAATAACCTTGTTAAATAGGGTAGAAGGATATTTCATAACTTAATAAAGGATACCTTAAAAATAAAATTACAGCAAACCATATAAATGTTAAAAATGATAAAATAGTAGAAGCCTTTTCTTTAAAATCAGGAAAAGTATGACAATTCCTACCATCATTACTTTAGTCACCATAGTACTAAAAATATGCTGAAATCTTATTCAGCACAAGGGCACAATAAAAAGAAATAAGAGGATTAAGAAATTTAAAGTAAGAAATCAAACTGTTCTTCTATACAGAGAATATTATAATCTAAATAGAGCAATAAAAAAGTCACAAATTATTGAAAGTAACAAGCAAATTTAGCAAGACTGTAGACATAAAATCAAATATGAAATCAATTATGTTTCACATAATTATACACAAGCAAGAATTAGCTATGCAATGTAGTTTTAAAAATATGCATTTAAAACATCAATAAAAATACTTATAATAGATAACACAATTTCAATTCATCATAACTTTAGTGGGAAACATGTACAATTTTATTGGAAAATATTAATGAAGACTTAAGCAAAGCGAAAGGCACTGCTTTCATGCTTGGTGCCTCAAGACTATAAAGACTAATCAAAATTAATCTATGTAGTCAATAAATTCTCAATAAAACACATATCAGGCTTTTATTCAAATTTGTTATGCTGATTGTAAAATTTATATGGAAAGCAATATACTTGTGAAGAAGATCATTACAAGATTTGTCCTATCAGAGACCAATATTTACTATAAAGCTATAGTAACTAGCCCAATATTTTATTGGCACAGGAATAGCTAAATAAAATAATGAAAGGAATAAAGAGAATACACGAAGATTTTATCCATAAAGAAAATGTAATGACAATCTCTTGAAGTAAAAGATATTCAATAAGTGTGTTCTAACTTGGAAAGCTATCATATAGAAAAAATATATAACAATCCATCTCTATCTTATAACACCTACAAAAGTCAATTCCAGATGAATCAAAGCACAAAAAATAGAAAAAGCATAATTCTAAAACACAGGAGAAGGATACAGAGAAAATCTTCATAAATTTTAGTAATGGGGGTAACTGAGTCATTTGCTTTTCATCAGCCAGCAAGCTTGTCCAGGTTTGTTCCATAGTGTTGGGAAGTTTTGGTATCACCAAGAGAAACAAAGATGCATTGTTCCAGAACTTTGCAAATCTCTGCGAGGCATTTGCTATTGTACCATTGTACAAAGCAAGTCACATAGGTTAGACCAGAATCAAAGTAGAAGGATATTATTCAAGAATGTGAATTCAAGAAGGCATGAACCAATTAGAGGGGGTGAGGGATACTGCAATAAATACCCTACAACACATAAATATTTTACACAACTAAAATTCAAAACAGAAAACAAACCCCACAAAATACAGATTACAGGTTACTCCTTGCTCTGTGAATAGAAAGGGAGAATAATAATTGAGGAAGAACACACACAGAGACACAAGATGTAAGAATTCCATTGTGTAATTCCCTGTATGTGTTATTTATTTGAGACAGAGTCTCGAGTTGTCGCCCTGGGTAGAGTGCTGTGGCATCACCACTCACAGCAACCTCAAACTCTTGGGCTTAAGAGATTCTCTTGCCTCAGCCTCCCAAGTAGCTGGAACTACAGGCACCCACCACAATGCCTGGCTATTTTTTGGTTGTAGTTGTCATTGTTTGGCAGGCCGGGGCTGGATTTGAACCTGCCAGGTCCGGTGTATGTGGTTGGCACTCTAGCCACTTGAGCTATAGGTACCAAGGCTGTATGTGTCTTTTAATATCACTTGTGTTATGAAATAGTTTAAAATTGGCTCAGTGCCTGTATCTTAGTGGTTAGGGTGCCGGCTATATACATGGGTTCAAACCCAGCCCGAGCCTGCTAAACAATGACAACTGAAACAAAAAAATAGCCAGGTATTGCAATGGGCACCTGTAGTCCAAGCTACTTGGGAGTCTGAGGCAAGAGAATCGCTTAAGCTCAAGAGTTGGAGGTTGCTATGAGCTGTGACACTGCAGTACTCTACTGAGGGCAACATAGTGAAACTCTTTCTCAAAAAAATAAATGAATGAATAATAAAAATTTAAAAATGAAATAGTTTAAAAATACATATATTTTAACTAAATTACCCATAAAAGACTAAAAAACAAGTTGGTCATAAATTGTTCTTTGGTAAAGTAAAAGTCAAAGGACAAAAAAGCAAGTCTACAGAATTCTGAGTGAAAAATTTATGATCCATGAAGTTTATACTGACACAAAATAACAGTCCTAAGAAAATGAAAATAGTGTGATTTTTACAATCTAGAAACCACTCTAGAAAAGATTTTTAAAAGCATAAGTAAAAGTTACATAAAATGAAGTTAAGTATGTGGTGTAAAATTAGTAGTGCAAGAGTGGAAAATGAAATCAATTCAAATGGAAATATCTAAAATGTTATATACATATATCTTGTTAAAAACTGATTCCAAAGGCTTAAAACATACTAAAGATAGACTTTTAAAGTTTTCAAATTGATGCAATGAGGCTATATCTTTCACATAAAAAAATTATTTATGGATCTTATTAAACTAAAGAGGAAAAGCCCATCAAGCAAACAGGCAATGAGGTCAATTAATAAACTGGTCATTGACGAGGAATAGTTAAAGGATATTATAAAAGTAAAATACTATTTATATTAGTAACCAAAAATGTATATTATATAGAGTCATCCATGTAAAGAATACATAATTCTGCAAAACTCTAATCCAGTCAACTTAAAAAGACCTGATGGAAATGATGAACACATTACATGTATAGTGAGTTAAGGAAAGACTGTTATGAAACATTTAGTGTAAAATATTTATTGTTCTTGTTTATAAATAAATAAACTCTAAAATTATACCAAAATTTTAAAGGAAAATTTAAAAAATTGCTGTAAAATTCACTTCAAAGAAAATTTTATTAAAAGCTCAGTCAGTTTGAAAAAAGTAGAGAGCCTTCATTTTATTGCATAATAAGACATAGTACAAAGCCAAAGTAAATAAAACTGTGGTGACAGTTCAGTGAGTTCAGAAACTAGTTCATATGAATTGGCACAGTATATAGAAAAGTATACAGTGGGTAAAGAATGTATTATGTGCTTCTGCCTAAAATGCTAAATTAAACACCCTTAATTTTACTATTTCATGAAATCCAACTAAAACATCAATACAGAAAATGATTTTAGGTCAAACATTTTCAAAGGAAGGGAGAACAAAAGAGAATAAATACAGCAGCAATAAAATTTTGGAAGGTGAAAGTGAATTAAAAATAAAGGGGGAGAGGGAGAGAGAGATATCAGTAACCTGATTACCCCAAACAAGTAAATTCTAAGATAGCAGTGGAGAAATACAAAACTAAAATTAGCTAAAATAGAGTGCTTAAATTTTACACTGCTAATTAACATGACAAATAAAGACCCCAAAGATTGACACATTATAGATGGTTAAAGAGACGAGTTTTGAACAGATGAGCACTGGAAACAATTTGGAGTGGTGATACTGTAGTAAAACAGATAATTAATAGGGGTGACTGGTACATGCTGGTGTTTCACAACTGGCTCTGTGAATAAATAATAAATTCATGAATTTTTTGATATAAAGGATGTGTAGAATATAATTTAAAAATTATAATAAAATACATGTAATACTTTTACTGTAAATGTCATCAAGTCAATTAATATTAATTCTGACAATTCTCTCTCTCTCTCTCTGTCAAAATCTTAAATCAATAGTCAATGAGAGTTTGTAATTGAAAGAGTTCCAACATAAATGTGTGTGTTTTTTTTTCATTTAAGGAAGAAGACAATAGTGAAATGATAAAGATAATCCATAGGCGCTTCGCTCATTGATCAATGGCACAAATGACTTGTTTGCTGACAATAGGTTTTAGGCACTAGAAGAATATGTTTGTGCTATTTACAACACCACAGCTACAGACCCAACCCTTTAAGCTGCATCATTTTATGCATCCCTTTATTAAGTCTAGACAATAAATGTATAAAGCAAGCCCTGATTTATAGAGTTTGCTGGTTTCTCTAGATGAAATTCTCCTTCTATGGCCAATTTAAAGCTACCTACTCATGTTCATGACTGAACATGGAATTGGGAATTGAGGTGCAGAAGTATATTATGTATGGTTTACAACATAGATACAGTATTTCTAAATAACCTCAGATGCACAGATAATAAAAGTGTGGTAACATAATCAGGAAGTGGTGAGTTTTCAGTATTTATTATCTTTGATTTTTTAATATAATTGTCTTAATTGTATTTTTATGTGTTCAATTCCTAATAGTAAATGAATTCAACAACTGGTTTGCAAAATCCCTGAAATGGTAACATTTGACTTTCATGTGCGAATACGAACCAGTTCCAACACATCACTGGATTAAATAAATAATAACTACTCCATGCTGAGATAATAAAGCCCCACTCCTTTGCTCCCCTTAAAGGTAGCAGCAGCCAGTTTTTCACTGCTCAAGGTGGGTTAGTAAATTCTCCTTTGCAAAATACAACCAGTCTTACAAGAAAGACCTAAAAATACTGAATCACAATTTCTCCTGGTAACAAGTCTAACCATTCCAGGTAGAGCTCATAGTCAAAAGGTGTCTTTCACAGACTGGAGCTTCCTGTCAGCTTTTTATTTCCCTTAAACATAATCAGAGAGCCAAGAATTAGTAGAACCTGAGAAGAGAAGCTCACATGAAAGACCAAAAAAGGAGAGGAAAGAAAATGGGAAGGAACATAACTCTGTAAGATTAAGAAAATATTCACATGTTGCCACAAAAGCCACTGTAATTAGTAGTTTCAGAAATAAAAGAAACTGGGACAGCCCTGAAACAAGATTATGATATTATAAAGAAGAAACGTTGAGACAAAAAAAATAAGCTTTTAGAAATGCAACACTATGCTAGGAATTTAAACAAAAGTTAGAAGAAATTTACTAGAAAAGATAAAACAAATAAAATAGCTAAGAAAGGTAAAGAAAGATATAAAAATTAAATGTTCAAGATGTTTAATATCCCAATCAGATCAATTCAAAACAAAAAGTTGTTAGAGAATAGAGAAGAAACTCAATTAACCTAGGAAGTGTCCCTGGAAATGAAATACAATGTATTTTAAATATAAAGAGCGCTAAGTGTACTTCAGCACAATAGATGAAAATTAACTCACATCGTTTAAAATATTTATGAAATCTTAGAAGAATGGGGGAAATGTAGATATATATACCAGCTTTCAGAAGGAAAAATATAAGTAAAATATACAATTTAAAAGTATTTCAAACTTTTCTATGGAAATACTTGATGTGATATGACAACAGAAAAGCAACTTTACAATTATAAAAATATAAGGTCTAAAACTCAAATTCTCTACCCAACTAAGTCTATTCAACCAATCAAGTGTCATGTTCGTGCATTTGAGAGATTAAAAATATTTTTCTTCCTCCTCAGGAGGCTTGTATTTTATTCACATCATCACATTTAGGGAGCTATACGCAAAGAGAAGACTCGACCTAGAAACAGTCTGTTTAGCACGGGGGAAGAGTCAGAGGGAATCCCCAGAGCGACAGATACCAACACAGGGTGGAGGGGCGGAGGCAACTGCAGCTAGACTATGGCAGGTCAGAGGCTCGTGGGGGTCTGTTTCAGGAAGATATTTTACATAGCATACCTGATTTGACTGAGCATCTAAGGGGAGACTTTGGCAACTAAGAGTTTGAGTTTAAATTAATGGTGAGTACATGGAAAACACAGCAAAAAATTAAAAAAAAATTATTTTTTAGGTTATGCAAGGAATAAGGAATTCATCCAAGTTCTGTCTATAAGTAGCATTTACATACAAGAATGTAAATATCAATTAGCAATATTATCAAAATATAACTATATTAGGAGAATGGAAATGGGAAAAGTAGATGTATGCTTAGGAAGAGTCATAGTCGTTTCCTTCTAATAAGAGGTGAAAGGATGACATTTACAACTAAACAATCAAGAAGTAACAATGATACTTAGCACATTATTTAGTGCCATGGAGGTAAACAACAAAAATAATGAGCAGAAAGAACGAGAATTTTCCCAAATTAATATACATGTCAATACAACTATAATTAACATCTCAACAATTTTCAGAGGGAGTTGGTTGGAGTTAGAAGCGGAAAACATTATTTAAAGCTGTAAAACTTTGTACAGAATCATAAAATTAATTTGAAATGAGAGTAATTCTTGTGTTACTGGCTTCAGAGCAGAGTTCACTACCTTCTTGGTGTTCCTCACAGAAAGGAATTTCAGGAAATAACCACATAAGCCAAAAAAGCAAAAGCTTTATTGAGAGTGAAACTACACTCTTAGGGAGGAGCGTGGGCAGATTCAGAAAGAGCCACTGGGCTGGTTGGAAGCGGTTTTAAGCGTTTTGTAGTCTTACTAGTTTAGAAGAGGAATCAAAGCCAAGCAGTTGGCTTTTACTAAGAATTTGGGTAGTAATTATTAGAACTGGGTTCCCTCTTATTTTCATACTTTATATAACTGTTTCAGAACTTCCACGGTGATTTCAAGGGCAGAGAAATTTTAAAACCACAATGTACATCATATTGTAATTGGCCCAAGTTTTTATCTAAGGTGACAATCTGGTGAAAGCTGGTTCCTGTGTGCGTTCATCTGTCCCTTCTGTCTAAGGTTGTCTCCTTCAACACCTGTTCTCCATCTTCAGCGCCTGCGTCTGGTTTCAGTCCTGTTTCCTAGTCTCCTGCTCTAACACTTGTAGGCCAGACAGCAAAATATAGTCTCAATTTTTGGTAATTTAGACATTGTGGTGCATCTCAAATTTTTTTTCGTAAGAATGACACTGAATAAAAAGATCAAATGTAAGATTAGATCTTAAAAGCCAGTAAGACAAAATAAAGATTATTTTATTAGTGGTAAAGTATGAAATCACACAAGAAATGTTCAGGGATAGATACTTAAAGAGGAAAAATGAATTTAATGTATTATCTTACCTATATACTTATATAAGATTAATTATATAAATAAAAAATATATAATTTAGTAGTTTTTCTTCAGGTGGGAATGACATTTCCAGGCATAATACATATAAAGGAAAGAACCCAGGAAAAACTAGTAATTTTAACTAAAAATAAAATAATAGATTATTGTAGGTCTTAACATATTATTGATACCAGACTTTTGCTCTTCAGTAGGTTCTTGGTCTCAGTGATTCGAAGAATGAATCTGTGGACCACAGACCAGTGATAAGACAGCATTTATTTACAGAAAAGAATACAGAAGTGCCAAAGCTCCTGGCAGAGAGAGAAAACCCAAGTCGAGAGAGAAAAGCTCTCTCTCTCTGTCTGTCTGTTGGCTTTTTGTCTAGGGGTATGTATAGTTGCATGGGCCCTTGGTAGTTACATTTAGTGGGGCTTGGTAGTTACATTTAGCATGTCTGGGACATCCTGTCTGGGACATGTCTGGAACAACATGTCTGAGTAGCAAATGAATGGCTACAGTCCCTTTCATTCCCAGGCCTAGGATATGGGGACCCCCGTACCTACTGGTTCCACTGCTTGCTGCCACCCGCTGGTTCCAGCCCCTCCTGGTGCCACTGCTTGCTGCCACTGCACCAACATCTCCAAGGCAGAGGCAGCAGGTCTGTGCCCCCCAACTCCATGAGCTGGCTGGGATGCCACTCACTTGTCCTGTATCATTATGACTACAATAAATTTTCTTCTAACAAACTTAAAAATTTTCAATACATGGAAAATACTAGTATATAGTTAAGTTAAAACATGTGTGATGTGAATGGTGATGATACTTAGATTGTAATAATTTGCCCAATATCTATTTAATGAAATATATTTTATTTCTATCATAATGACCTACAGATTTCAAATATGCAAGTTCTGAATGTGTCAGAGCTATTACAACTTCGTCTTAAAGCAGTTCAGCAGATTATATTGAATACATACACATGGTAACTAAATTTGTATCAATAAATGTTACCTCTCTTACCTCTAGGTTTTTTTCCAAATATGAAAGCATAATTTGCATGTAATTATCTAAAATCTGCTTTTGCATTTTTCATTTGTGTAGTAAAATACAGGTAATATGAAATTCATCATCTCAACCATTTTAAAGTGTATAATTCAGTGGCATTAATTATATCCACAAGGTTGTGCAACTATTACTACTACCTGGTACTCGAAGCCTTTCACTGTCTCAAACAGAAACCTCTTAACTATTAAGCAACAACTCCCCAATCCCCCTCCCTCAGCCCCTGGAAACCTCTACTCTACTTTCTGTCTCTATAAATTTGCATATTCTAGCTACATCATGTAACTGGAACCACACAATAATTTTCCTTTAGTTTTTGTCTTATTTCACTTACTTAGGTCTTTAAGGTTCATCTGTGTCATATTGTTTATCAGAATTGAATTCCTTTTTAAGGCTGGATGATATTCCATTGCATGACAGACCACATTTTGCTCACCTAGTCATCTGTTGATAGACACTTAAGCTGTTTACTCTTAAGCACTACATTTTTAAAGTAGTTATTTTAAATTGAAAATATTTAAAATTTCTAACATTTTGTACTAAACTGCTACAGTGAGCATAAAAGTACAGATTCTAACCTCTTATCTGTATTAATCAAGTATAAATATTATTAATCCTTACTTGGAAAAAATAATAATCATGAAAATCAATCAGAGTTTCCTGAACATGAATGTTACATTTAAGGAATTTTATATGTGAAGAAACAAATTTCAAAATCTCAAGAAGCAAAAACTGCTTGACTTTTTTAAAATTATATTGTTTAGAATGTGAACTTTAAAATACTGGATCACAAAATATTATTAAAATAAAGTCTTATTTTTACAATTAGTATCATTTTATGAACATATAAACTAGTAATGACCCAATTATTCTTTGATTATGTGAAGAATTATAACTCCCATAAAAGCTATTTTAAAAAAATACCAAGCTTAATTTTTTGCTTCATGTCAGAAAGAATATGTGCCTAAGTTGCAATTAGAGTCCTGATTTATTTCCTTTTAGAAGATATTTTAATGACAGTGCTAAATATATCAAAAGACCAAATGTAATGTAAATATGCAATTGTCATTCAAATTAATGATGTAATTTAAGTTAACAGATGTTTTGTACATGTGGAGAATTTTCTCTAAAAATGTGGGATAGAAGGATATAAAACAGAATTAAAATCTGTTGCTTGAATTAAGTTCTCTGTCAACAGTTTTTCTAAATGCATTTGTAAAATGTGCCTTAATGTAGAGTTTTCTTGTTTCTTATTTTTATCTTATTAAAAATAAAGTTCCTTAGGACTTCAGTTTGGGGTAGTTTATTTATGCAAATAAGTTAGTGCAAATGATTAAGTACTTTGTCAAACAGTATTAAATTATACTTTTTCTTTGACATCATTAGCACCTCAATTTCCTCGACTGTCAGCCCTGGCCTGTGTTATCATGCCCTCCAATGCACTGGTCTAGCATTTCAGTCATTCCCTCAACACTTCTCTGATTGTCTTACCCTATATACCTTGATACCGTATCAGTCTTGCATCATACCCATCTTAAATATCTCTAAGTGGTACATTGTTAAACAGTGACAGTAATTCAAACTGTGAAGGATAATTAAGTTGTTTTCATAATAGGGACATCTATGTGTTTCAATATTTCTCTATTTTGTTGCCTTGGTGATTTTGGAAATTTTTCTTTATTCTTAGAATTTCTACACTTGAACATGATAGGTATTGCTGTGTGTCTCATTTTCCTTCTACTTAGCAAATACTTTCAATCTGATGACACAAATCTTTTTATTTAGCTCTAGAAATTCCTTCTAGATTTTTTGATTTTTTGATTCCTTCTAGATCTTTTCCTTTTGTACAATGTCCATTCTCCTCTGAGTATTTCTTTCTCATGATCTTAGCTCTCACAATGGTTTACTTTGTGTTATTACAAATTATGTTCCTTGAATTTAGTTTTCCTTGTCTTACATATTTCTGAGTTCAAGAAACGTTCATAGTCTAATTCATTATTTGTTTTACATCCATTTTCTGTTTAGTCACCTATTTTTTTACATTTTATAATCATACTTTTCACCCAAGGGAATTTGTGTTTTGTTTTATTTTGTATTTTCCTTTTTGCCCTTTAAATGTATGCCTTACATATTTAATTCAATATAGTTTTTAATGCAATTTTTAAAAAAATATGTTACCTTTTATTTGTAGGGTCATTTGTTTTCATTTATGTTATTTCCTTTCTTTAAACATCTTTATTCTCAGAATGTAGTGATTGTTTTCAGTTTCTTCACTATTAAAATGGTAATGTCTTTTTCCATAATTTGGAGGTGAGCTATATTTTCTGAGAGGTCTGTATATGCCCTTGGTTAAAGTGTTCAGGTTCAGACGAATAAAGAACAGGAGAATAGCTTTACTTTTACTCTACTCCACATGCCAGAAATTGACAGGAAGTGAAAAGTCATGTTTGGGTGAGCTCTGAAATCTGTATCCCAGGAGAAGAGGTAGTGTCAATTTTTGTTCCCCTCCAACATCCTCACATCCTACTCTTGCTACCCACCCTTGCTATTTTGAAAACTAGTTTTAGTATCATTACACTCTATTCTTGCCTATAAATGTAAAATACATACACACAGCTTTATTCACATAAGTAATCAATTTATATAGTGCTATAGGGAGAAAAGGGGTGTTCAAACATACATAGAAATTTATATATATATATATAGTTACAGACTATAGACTTGTTATAGTTTCCATAGACTTATTATAGAAACAAGTCTAAAATAATATAGAATAAAAAGATAGCAGTGTTCTCTCTGAAGAAGGAATGTATGGGAGGTTAGCATATATATATATATGTGAGATATCTATCTATCTATCTATCTATATATATATCTTTATACTAACCTCCCAAACATTCCACATATATATATAGTTATACATATAGTTATATATATATATACATATATTATATATATATATATCTTTATACTAACCTCCCCAACATTCTTTCTTCAGAGAGAACACTGCTATCTTTTTATTCTGGATTATTTTAAATTTATTTCTATTTTCTCCACGATATTTTCCTAAATAATCTCATCCAAATGGCTTTATGTTCCATTTACATTCCATTTATGTCCAAACTTCACTGTTAATCCTAACTTGTAAATACTTTCCTTGTATATGCAAATGCAAATAATATCTTAGAAAAGTACCTTATATAAGATTGATACTCAATAAATACATGTTGAATGGACTATAAACACAGTGCAGTACACAAAGCACATATCCGTGTATATACATACGTTACACACACAACACATACACCTATACAACAGCTTAGTTCCCTAACGTATGTTTATATAAGTAATAGCATACTGCATAAAATTTTCTTCCATTTTATTTGCCACTTAATAAATTTTGAGAATCTTTCTGTGTTAATACACATTGATCTTACCTTGTTACTCTTAACTATGCATAGTATTCCGTTTTATGAATAGTTTTTATTGCTGGACATTTGATGGATTTTATTTTTTGCTATTACATTCTACAGTCACCATCCTTGCACAGAGTCTTGTTCAATAACCTAGTTATTGACAGTTTATCTGTCTTTGTACACATATTTGTCTAGGATAGATACTGAGCTATGTAATCTGTGGAAAAAAGAGTATTTCCATTTTCTATAGAAATTTTCATCTTATTACAATATAAGCTTATATTTTAAAATATTTTTGTAATGCACCTGGAATTCCGAGGATGTAAACCTCTAGCATACTCCACCTGCGATGTGTATATTTATGCAAAGGTCTTACAAAATATATTACCAAAATGTTCTTGAAACTGAGAAGGCTGTTCTTTTAGAGCTAATAAAAACTTGAAAGTGAAATAGAAGTAGTAGGTTAAAGCCATCAGCAAATTGATGTGGTATGTATTTTCATTAACTAAAATTTTTTTAAAGTTAGGCATGCTGAAATGTCCACATGGATAGAGGTAAAAAATAAGAATGTTTAATGAAGGTGAGAAAACAAAAATAAGATAGTTCATCTTCTTCTTCAAAAGCTTATTGCAGCTGTCAGAATGGAGATCATAAAGTCTCTTATAATTTATGATATAAAGTAAAGATAGGAAATGAAGATAATTTTATTCACAATTTCAAAACCTTGGATATGCTGAATATTTTTCATCCTGTGACTTTTAGGTTAATAATTGAGAGGCATTTTTGACTAATTGCTTTAAGTTCGTGATACAACCACTTTTATGTGTCTTACGAGTGATAAAGTATTACACTGTTGAGTAAAGTTGACTTATTAAGAAAATAAGGTATTCATTTAGAAAGCTTTTTAACATGAATCATGTAATAGGAATATAATGTTTAATGCTCCAAAATCAGTTATCCCATGTAAGTTTTTATTACTGAAAGTGGATAAAAGGAAGCTATGAAAGTAGAATAAATGCCATCCTGGACAAACTTTGGGCAGCAATGGATTGCACCAAGAGGAGGGACCCTCTGCAAGTGTAAAGGTTGGTCCCAGGGTGTCAGTGTACAAAAGAGGATTAAATTTTTAAAAATACAGACAGATCCTTAACTTGGCATCTGCTGATATGGAAAGGCAATATAAACAGTAAATTTGGTTTATAGAATTAGGAACATTAACACAGGCAAAGTTACTATGCAACAACAAATATGGTGATCTATGTAAACCTTAATTTAAATCAAAGTGTCTACGTGGCTTTGATACAAGCCACTTTGCCTTCTAAATTTCCTCATTTGTTAACTCAGTGAAGGGCAGTCTGATCTCTACCTTATTGTCTAATCTGTCACCCCGTAACTCTATGCTTTTAAGAATCAAAGGAGACTGATGCTCAGCCAACTTTTTCTGCAGTCTGACTGCATTTAACATCCTTTTCCTTGCCAGGAACAAATGCCTAAATGAGATGGGCTCGAGGTCTGTAATTTACAGTAAATTAGAGGAACTGCTAGAAATGGCAAGTGAAAGAGTGTCAAGCAGTCCCTTTCACAATCATTCTAGGTAACTGAGAACACTGTTGGTATAACTGGTTTTATTCTCTGCTTTAGGCTTATTTTCCTTCTCAAATATTCATTAAAAACTTAATCACAATGAAATAGATGGGATAAATCTTAAATGGTTAAAGCTGGTGGAA
>NW_003852635.1:50372-87869 GCF_000181295.1 Otolemur garnettii | reverse complement strand
GTTTTTTCCTGTCCTGCAAGAGGTCAATATACTTCCCTTAACCCTTGACTTTTACTTTCAGATTCTTATTGTTGTTTTTGTTGGGAAAGAAATATCCCCAAGTAAGCAGATCTATGAGATACAATCATACAATTTATTTTATGGTTAAATGTTGAAAAATATATATTTAAGAATGTACTCAGCATAGCATCTTTACCAAAGGTATCACAAACTAATGGTTGGTTTTTAAAATAATATATTTAATAACCTCCTTTAAGGTTACATTTGTTCATAATGGTGTCTGGAAGACAAAATTTTACAAAATATTTATAAAATATTCTCTACACCTTGGCCACCTCTTTGCAAAATTTTGTAATGAATATTTTGTAAATTAAAGTACATTTAGCTACAATTACCTGCTTTCCCTAGGTATGACAACTTCATAACCAACCTTTGGGACACCCTATATTTATATATTTATTTAAATAGATAAAAAGAATATATAAACTGGGGTTCTAGAACTAAGAGTTTTTGCAAACTTGGTAAGAACAAATAAAAATTAACAATGAGAGACTTAATTTTCCATTGAAATAACAGAAAAGACACAGTGGTTATGGCACCAGTCACAGACACCAAAGGTGGTAGGTTTGAACCTGGCCTGGGCCAGCTAAACAACTGCAACAACAATAACAAAAAATAGCTGGGCAGTGTGGCGGGCACCTGTAGTCCCAGCTACGTGAGAGGCTGAGGCAAGAGAATCACTTAAGCCTAAGAGTTGGAGGTTGCTATAAGCTGTGACGCACTCTACTTAGGGTGACATAGTGAGACTCTGTCTTGAAAAAAAAAAAAAAGGAAAGAAAGGAATTAACAGAAGAGACACCACCTAAACCCATACTGCCTTTTTTCTTAGAGCATTTACTTTAGAAAACCAATAATTACAAGTGCTTTCTTCTATAAATCCTTTTGGAAACTAGCTAGTTCTTTTGTCAGCTTTATGATCCAAGCTTGCAGAGATGCAAGCCATCTTTTCCAAACATAAATATCAAAGGAGATAACATTCCTGTCTCCTCATTTCTCTGGGAATGCAGGAGGCTAACTTCAGTTAGCTCCTGGTCCCAAAACTACTTCCTGTTATAAAGATAGGAATTTTTTTTTTTTTTTTTGTATTTTCCTCTGGATAAGGTCACTTAGCTATTATAATATATATGTTCACACCAATTACTAGGTAAAGTTAAGATAAATTGTGTGTGTGTGCACAGTGATGCTATCAAGTCCTCATACTTGAAAACTAGTAATCATTTATCTTGTAAACCTGTTTATTGGGTTGTATTCTCTTAGCTATATAGAAAGGGTGACATTCTTTCTGTCTTTGCATTCTTTTACTGGACTATGTGATGCAACGTCACATTCTGGTTTAGCACTTCTTCAATAATGAAACCGTTTTCTTTTTTACTGTCTTTGTGTAGGGGTTTTCTGAGTTGGAAAAATATATATTTTATTTATTTTTTTGAGAAAGGATTTTGCTATGTTGTCCAGGATGGATTTGAACTCTTGGTTGAACTCAAGTGATCTTTCTGCCTCAGCCTCTAGAGTACCAGGAATACAGACTCATGCTTCACCAAGTTTTGTATTTATAACTGCATTTTTCCAACAGTGTTATCATAATGACACAATTTTCCTCATAATTTTTTCAAGTATAATTTCCTTTTTGCCCTCCAAACAGCCCCAGCCCTCATGCCCTTTACACCCTTCTTAAGAGAAACATGTTTCTTCACTCCACCCACATTCTCTGCCACCATTTCCTCCTGTCTCCACCCACATTCCCTGCCACCATTTTCCTCCATACTCCACCCACGTTCCCTGCCGCTATTTTCCTCCATACTCCACCCACCTTCCCTGCCGCTATTTTCCTCCATACTCCACCCACGTTCCCTGCCGCTATTTTCCTCCATACTCCACCCACGTTCCCTGCCGCTGTTTTCCTCCATACTCCACCCACCTGCCACCATTTCCTCCTGACTCCACCCACATTCCCTGCCACCATTTTCCTCCATACTCCACCCACGTTCCCTGCCACCATTTTCCTCCATACTCCACCCACATTGCCTGCCACCATTTTCCTCCATACTCCACACATATCTGTGCCACCATTTTCCTCCATACACCACCTACATTCCCTGCCACCATTTTCTTCCATATTCCACCCACATTTTCTCCCACCTTTTATTCCATATTTCCACTTCCTTATGTGCTTTTGCTGTTAACAGCCAGCTCCTGTGGCTCTGCAGGCAGGGAGAAACAGGCTGCCATAACTACATGGCCCACTGTCCTGGAGAGTTAAATCTGAGCATGTACATTTTCCCAGGAACAACTGAGAAGGAGCACAAAGAAGGGGGCCTCAAAGGGAATGGGAGGAGCCTGGCCTGCAGAATAGGGGAGTCTGGAGAGCCATAGGAACATTCACCAATGAGCAGTCTACTCCTGCTAAAAATGGGAAAATAATGTGGATATGAGGTAACCAATAACCAATAGAAAAGGAAAAAAAATCAATGACTAATAGAAAAGGGCAATAATGTTTGGAGGCACAGAAAGACCAATGAAAGAGTTGCAACCAATTTCAAGTGGAGCAGAAGGAAGGTATTTACACCTCTGCTTTGCCTTTGCATCTGTCTCTCACCCCTTTTCTTTCATGAGAGCAACCCACTTCCAGTGTTCTTTGGAAGTACTCTACACTTTCTCTTTGTTTATAAATAAAATTTCTCTTTGTTACACTGAAAATTGGGCAAGTTACTTTTGTTTTCCATTCATGCTACCTATACTGCTACAGTTTCATTTTCAGTTTCCACTCACTTTTGCTTTTCATTCTCACCATGCCCCCCAGAGATGGAGGTCTGTGATGAGACTGATGCCTCTGTTGAACTTTCTAGTTCAACCTAGTAATTGAACCATATCCACTGGATTTGGGGCGCTAGGACCCCCAACTGCCAACACAACTAGTAACCAATGACTGATGGGGGTAAAGGGCACACACACTCTAGCTTCCTGGACCCTTGATCAGAAAAATTCTCTGAGATATGACCCCCACTGTGGAGCCCCTCCACAGGATCAAGTTGAAGGGAGTTTGCTCAATATGGCACTCTTGGTTGGCTTCTACCCCGTCCCACTTCCCTGCTTGCATTTCCTAGGAAATTTCTAAGGATAATATGCACAAATCCTTACCTCAGGATCTGTGGAATTCAACCCAAGAAATGCTCCCACTTTCACTTCCAGTTTCAGCAGGGAGGCAGATTCTTACCACACCCAGTACTTTCACTAACTCCTTAGTAGGAGAGATGACTTCCCACTGGGAAACTAGAATAGAAAGATCATCCCAGGGTGGGTTCTTGTTTCCATTTCAGCTAGGTGCTTTAAAAGAGTTTTATTTTTCCAGAGATTGTTAAAGGCTAATGAGTTTGAACTCATACTAAAAACTGAATTTGGATGATCCTGAAACAGAAAAAGGGCTTTCATGGAAATATTGGCAAAATTTATATAAAGTCTGTAGTTTAATTAACAATATTGTGCCGCAGTTAATTTTCTGGTTTTGATTATTATACTGTATTATATAAGATGGAGACATTAGTGGATGTGGTATGAGAGATATAAGAAAGATCCTTGTACTAAAATTAGTTCAAAACTAAAAGTTTTAAAATGACATTAGAAATCTAGAAAGAAACAGGAAGAAAAACATATTTTATAGCTATTTCATAGCTTTTAAAGGGGTGGAAACTTGAAAACAACTATAGGGCAAACAGTTTTCAGAAAAACACATTCCTGATTGGCCTTTCAGTTATGCAAATGTAAGGCAGAGATTAGCATCAGAAAAGATGTTTGAATGCTGTCTAGAAAAAGTGTAATTGCTCAGAGCAATAACATAAATGGTTGTGAATGTTTTATGCAGAATTGCAACTCTGCAGACTATTTTCCCTTTGGAGAAGAATTCTGTTTTAAACCACTGGTTGAGGCTGCACTGTGTTGGGAGACTGAGATTTGTTTAGCCAGAGGGTTGGTGCTGTATGTTGGTGTGTATGCATGCCCACATGCATGCATGTGTTTGTCTGGCCTAATTTAACTAGTTCCTCGCAGAAAAATAAAAGGAAGCCTCAAAAGCCTAAAGGAAAGATACATAAATTTGTCTCTTCTTTCCAGAGTGAGGATTAAAACAAAAGAATTAGATCAGACATGGTAAATTTAAACCAGGGATATCCAATATATGACGTAAAGACTAATTAACATAGGCTTTGAAAAATATATTGAGGCTGGATTATTTTGACCTCATGTGTCTATCTTTTTGAGTCTGAAATAAAAAGAATAAAATATCCTCAGAGTCATAGTCTATGAATAAGGTAAACTATCCTGAATGACATGGAAGCTAGTTGGCACTTTGGGGAGCAAAGCCCCGTGGTAAGGGAGGAGAGCATATTAAAGTGCTCCAAAAGTACTATTGTAGGTAGAATTTCTCAGGGTTTGAAAAACAAAACCACGAACCATGCGAGTAAGCAAAAGGACAGAGTTTATTAAAAAATAAAAGAGATAGGGAGGTGGGAACCCAAGAGGGAAGACCATGTGGGCCTTCTATCTAAGGGTTTTCCTATCCTTGTGAGCAGGAGGTTTGGGGAATGTAAACCCAGATCATGTCACAATTGGCCAGAAGCCTGCAGGCAGAAAATAATCCTAAAATTAGCAAAGGAATAGGGGCCTTGCAGTCTTTGCCCCAGGTGAGGTAGTAGGGTGTGTGCTCACTCCCTACTCCAATAGGAACTGCCCAGAAGAAATCAGGTTGCCTTTTTTCAGACCTCATGTGGTTAGTGGTTAGCCCAGAGATTGCAGCTGGAAAGGGCCTGTTTATGCCTAGAGATGGGGAGTCTGTGATGAGCCTGATTTCTGAGCTCATCCAGACCTTGAAAAAAGGAGTGCCTGTTCAGCCCTGAAGGGGAAACTCTGTATCACTATCATGTAATTTGGGACTTAAAAATGATCAAATAGATGTATGTTATTCTTTATGTTTATCATACTTATATGTTATTTTGAATTCTTCATTAAAGTCTCATCAAAAATCACAGCCTTATCTCAGCTGTCTTAGAAGAACTGAGGCTACCTAGATTTGAGACGTAAGATACAATCACTGTACTCTGAGGACTGAACATCGGTCATGTCAGTGGCTTGGGAGAGATGGGGGGAAAAAGGAGGTGATAAACAGTGGTCATGGACAGATGGACATGAACAAAAGGAAACAAGGTGACAGAGGCCCAGGGAACTACACAGGCTGACACCTGAATTTTTTAACACAAATTTCTGAAAGATGAAGGATGTTGGGAGGCCTGTGGCATTCCCTTTGGAGGGTTCCCCAGAACTTTTACAGGAGCTTGTAAATCCTGGGAGAATCTCTAAATATTTTGGCCTTTTATTCAGGCTTCTTCTCATCTCATCTGTGACTGACATCACAGTGGGCAACTTCAGTTCCATATTGATGACAACTACAATTAAAGAAAAAATTATTCCAACACTTGTCAAACTAGTAAGGGAGACTTTATTCAGGACTGAAATAGGTATCGACACTACCATGATATGGCAGAGAGATTAGGATCAACTCCAAATACATCAAAGGCATCTGGGGGATTTATAGCCAGTGAATAGAATTGAGGGGAAGGGCATCAGTGGACAGAAAGTTACCAAAACAAACAAACAAACAAAAAGGGACACCAAATGTAGAAGGATTCTTGCTAAACTGACCTTACAGGATTCTTGCTAACAGCAGGCCAGGGTGATTAGACACAAAGGATGGAGTATGAGGAATTTGATCAGATATCAAGGATGATCAGATATGAAAAATGAGAAATTTTTTCTAAATGAACTTTCCAGGATTTTTGCTACAGCTGGACTATGAAGCCCAGAAGGGACAGAAGCCAACATTAAAGCCTGGTAAAGAAATTGAAAAGTGCCTAACAAAAGTTTGGTCAAAGAGAGAGCCTTTGTCACCAAACATCACAGCTCCATGAAAGATACCTACTCTGTTTATGCCTTGGATCATTTTCTGACATACAATATAGGTCATATTGTCTATCTTAATAGACTATTTTTAAGAATAAACAACAGTGTATATTGTAACTTTCTAAGTGCACAAATATTCTCTCCTTTCAATGCAGTCCAAAAGTGAATCCACATAGTTCTATTCCTGAGCAATCATCCTTTCCCTTATTTCACTTTTCCTCCGTCTTTTGACTTTTAATTAGCATTCTACTGTTAATCTAATTCAGTAAGGATCTGTTGCATGTCTGCTATGTGTCTAACACTAATTAAAAATGCTTATCAGGTTTGCACTCTAAGTCCAGATGTTTACAACGAACGTCAAATTTTCCAAATTGGATATCAGGACACATGATCCCAGAGAAAGGGGTTTTTAGAAAATTTTAATCTATTTAGATGAAGACTCCCCAAAGATATATAAATTAAATAAAATATTCTTAACCTTTTAGTGAATTGCCCTTTGTTTACTCAGACAACAAAATAACCTGAGCAGATGCCACATGCCAGGAACTGAGCCCTGGGGAGAAGTAAGAAACTGTCATAACAGAGACTGTCAGTGCCCTCCCTGTATCCTCAGCTCCTGTTTCCACGTTGCACACTGGCTTCTTGTATACTTTCAGTCACTCCTGCATTAGTGACCACAACTCCTTTGCAGCTCCTCTCAGTAAAAGAAGGAATCAGCTTCATTATTCTTTGAATCTGGCCTGGGTTTGTGGCTTCTTTTGTCTAGTAGAATATGGCAGATACATCCTCCAAGTCTAGGCCTCAAGGTCTTCCAGCTTTTTCTCTCATACTTTTGTGTCCTGATATAGCCATGGAAGGAAGGCTGAACAGTGATGGAAAGAAGAGAGCAAGGTGAGGAGAGACAAGCTGTCTGTACTCAGGGGTCCTAAACTTGCCAGGCCCCAGCCAACTTGTCCAGTGACTGTAGCTGCCTTAGTAACCCAAAGAGAGACCAACAGAAGAACTGCCCTGTTGAGCCCAGCCCAAATTGCCAATTTACAGACACTTGAGGTAGCAAATGATTGTTTTAAGCCACAAAATTTTGGAATAGTTATGCAAAAACACATAACTAATATAAATCTTAAAAAGCTAGTACCCGTGTCTGTCAGCAGACCACACTTAGACTACTGGACCCTGTTTTATCTTCATGAATGAAAGTCAGAAGTGCTTTCTCCAATGCAGCCCTAAACCAATATGGGAAGCCACAATTCAGTCCACCTCCAGAGTGTTACCACAGAATAATGTCAGTCATCTTCTTCAGATACTTGCTAAATACTGCACCCCTGCTTATTCTCCATCTCCTCCCAGGCCACTTCTCACTCCGTCTGCTGTTAACTTTACCTGGAGATACTTTCTAAATAAATATTTTTACACAAAACTTTGTCTTGAGGTCTACATCTGAGAAAACAAATTTAAGTCAACTTCCTAGGATGCAGTGTTAAGAAGTACGCCCTCAGGATGAGATTCTGAGTTAGATCATTCTCTAGTCAGAGGGCAGCAGGGAGCCCATCCCCTGGGTAGGGAAAGATTGATAATCTGTGGCATGGATTAGAATTGTTAATACTTTAACCTACAGCAAATTGTGATGGGATGGATGTAGAAGGGAAGTATGCTGGCTTATATATTAGATGTTTAAGAGATATGAAGGAAAGGTAATTATAAGGACTGTGGAATTGAGTATTGCTAAGTGAGACTCATGGCTGAAGAATGAAAATGGTAAAATCAGTTTAGTCAATTATTTGTTACCAACTCAGAGCATGGCATGAAATTTAGAAGGCCTCAGTGCTAGCACTTAAAGAAATTATTATAACCCATAGCTAGAGGGTGACCCAGCTCAATCTCAGGCCCAGAACCTGTTAGTTTGAGTAGCAGAGTTTTAAAGGAGTCTTAATTCATACCCTTTATAGGTCCTTAATTTTGAATCAAGGGCCTGGTAGTGAAAACATGAAACCCTGAAATTAAGGATGGAAGATTTGGGTGGATATACTTGAGACTATTTAGGACTGTCTAGAAAATTTGGAATATAAGATACTTTTAGTCAAGGTATATTAGAAAAAAAAAAAGACCATTCTGATAGAATTTGAGTTATCAAATTTTGGAATTATGTAATATATGTTCACAACTTTTTATTTTTCCAAGGTATCATTATATACCTTGTATAATTCTAGTGTTTTGCCAAATAAGTTTATATTAAAGATATGTATAATATTTTAATGTATTTAGCAAGTAATATGACTTTTAAAAACTTTTAATTATAACCTTAATGATTTTTCTTTTTTTTTCTTATCTTACTCTAATGTATTTTTTTTAACTCTCAGAGCTCTCATTGGAGGTACTTTAATGTCCCCTCATTTGGCAATAATCTTTCTAATGTTATAATGGAAAGAAATAGGCTAGCACATCTGTAGCTTGTGTCTATCTAAAATATGTGTTTTATACATGTCTTCAAACTGAGAAACAGCTTGAAAATCAATGTACTATGCTAAATGTATGCTATTTGGCAGTCTTTGTGCTTAATGAACTAATTAATCATTCTATAATGTTATCAAAGAGATTAAATTAGGCTTTTATACCTATCTTAATATCCATTGACTTTGTGACATACTTTTAGCTACTTTTAAATACATCTAAGGGCATAGTTATTTAAAATACAGTCATGTGTCACTTAACAACAGGGATATCATCTGAGAAATTCGCCATTAGGCAAATTTGTCATTGTGAGAACATCATAGAGTGTACTTACAGAAACCGAGATGGCATAGCCTGCACCACACCGCCTATCTCTCCTAGGCTACAAACCTGTACAGCAAGTGACCATATGGAATATTACAGGCAATTTCAACACAATAGTAAATGTTTGTGTATCTGAACCTAGAAAAGGTAATGGGTTGCACTGTGATAGCTATCACATCACTAGCTGATAGGAATTCATCAGCTCCATTATTATCTTATGGAATCATTGTGAAATGTGTGGTCCACTGTTGAGCAAAACAACCTTATGTGGTGCCTGACTGTATGTTTTTAATTTTAAGATACTACAATTAAATTCAATGAAAATTCACGGATATTCCAAACATGAATTTAAAGACTGATTCTTATTTAATCTCAGAACTCTGTATCCATGAATAAAAACATAAAAGTTACCAAAAAAATTTTTTTAAAGATTAACAAGAGAGTGAATGTGAGAATTTACAATCACAAGTCTGAAAATAGCATGCTTCCAGAGTTCAAATAGATTACAAAATTTTTCAGAAAAAGACAATATGTGTGTATTATAGTATTAATGTGCTGTGGGAGATTGATCAACGTTGGGGCTAGCTCTACTCTTATACTCCAGCACCCTCTTTTCAATTACACTTCATATAATCACTTTTCCTCCTCTGAATCAGTTGTATCATTCTTCTGGCCCATGATTTAATAAATATTGGGAATGTACACATACACCACATAGTTGTATGAAAATCTTATTTTTTAACTTTGAAAACTTCATGTTGGCACTAGGCATATTTGAAGAACAATGAAGAAATTATGCTAGAGGGAGCTTAGAGATGAGAAGTAGGAAACCAGGGCAGATGCTCTCAGAGGGGGACGAGGGAACAGACACTGAAGGATTTTGCTGGCTTTTTCAAAGGACTTGTACTTTTACTCTGATGAAAGCTTGGAAAAGTTTTGAGCAAAGGAATGCCCACATCTGGCTTTGGTTTTATGGTATAGTCTTTATATGTAACAACCTTAAGGCACAAATCATAAAGTAGGAAATGTGCCATCTTAACTACATAAAAATGAAGGTCTTCAGCAAAGCCAAAATGCCATAAATGATGGTTAAAAGCTAATAAAAAAATCATGGAGAAAATATTTGCATTAGTGTGACAAAGGATTAATACTACTTCAGTAAAATTAAGAGCTAATTTTGTGAACATATTTGGATAGGATCCCAAGATTCCAAACACTCAAGTCTTACTCTGTCATTGTGTGTCCTATTAACCTTTCAATAATATTGAACTGGGTAATAGCAAATGGGATACAGAAAGGCGTTTAAATGTGCTGGCCTGGTTGGCATATTTCTTCTCCCTGTGATCTCCGTCAGAGGAGCACACTCAGGTCACAAGTCCTGGAATGATGAAATACATGGAGCAAATTGGAATCTGACCAGATTTCTGGAGACCAGCATGGAAAAGTGTTAGCTGATCCACAGATCTGTAAGCGAGAAAATAAATGTTGCTATCCTATGTGTTTGAGATTTTGAAGTTATTTGTTATGCAGATTTATTGTATCAAGACTAACACACACTAAGAACCTCAAAGCTTAAAATAAAAGAGGTATAGACCTGTCTCTTCCAAAGCCTCTTCCAAGTGGCAGTGCTCTGTCTCACTGCTGCAACACTGTGGGCGAGGAGAAAGAGGGAACCTCAAAACATTAGAACTCCTAAGAAAAAGAGCCTTATTTCCATAACTGTGATCTAATAAACAGCATTTAATAAAGATATTGGTTAACATGGCTTTATTTCCATAACTGTTATCTAATAAATGTTCTTTAATAATGATATTGATTAACATCTATTTAGGGCATACTACTCCATGTTTGCCAGGAGCTATTTTCAGCTGTCATCAATAGCATAGTATTTAAGGGAACGGACTCTAAAGTCCTACCACCTGGGATCAAATGTTAGTTCTGTCACTCATTAGTCATCAAGTGTTGTCCAGGTAGTTAACCTCTCTGTACTTTGGTAAACTGTAGAGGACTGATGTGAAGATTCAATGTATTATTATATATATGGAATACAGAACAGTGTCTGGTGCATTGTGGTTATTATTATTACATGTATGATTTGTTTATGTTTTGAAACAACCAAAGAAGATTAGCTATTATTATTTTCATTATATAAGCCTGCTTTGAACAAAAGGTAGGATGGCAAAGGGGTTAAAAGCAACTTTTCACTCTTTATCACTTATTTGATTATATTTTTACAAAATACTTAACCTCTTTGTGTCTAGATATTTTAATTTATGAAATGGGTATAAGAACAATATTACTTCTTTTGGGGGATGATACATTTGTGTATTGGAGGGAAGTTGGGATAAAGGGGAGGGAGCTGGTGGGATGTTTCTTAAAGGAACTCAAGAAGCCCTAAATCCTTAATGCATCTCTCTCTCTCTCTCTTATATATATATACACATATATATGACAAATTTTTAAATGATAAATATATCAATATAAAATAGACAAATAACATGGACTGACAATTGACAAAAAATGATTTGGCTGGTAAACTTAAAAAAAAAAAGCTCAGTATTAAAAAATGCAATGGAAAGTGAGATACCATTAGTGTTATCAGATTGGAAAAGATCTTGAAAGTGATTCTACCGGTGCTGATGAACTGTGGTAGGAACATCTTTTCTTACGTTGCTGGCAGAAGACAGAGAGGAAGGAAAAGGCGGGTTAGGGAGTACAAATTAAGGGAATCTTTCAGTAGGACAAGTTTGTAGTATGGATTGATAGACTTTTGATAACAGCCAAAAAGGTCATCAACAAATGAATGGATAAATAAATTTTGGCATAATATAGAAAGTAATAACACAAGGACCAAATGACCAAATATATATCTCAAATATGGTATGATATATATTCTCACAACCTGATTCACTCAAAAACATGTTGAGTTCAGGAAGCCAGGAAGAGTGATATATCTTGTAACATTCAATTTAAATAAAGTTCAGTACAGGCAAACAAAAGCTATGATCAAAAATGAAAACAGTGGTTTACTCTGGTAGATTTGGGAAGAGTGGGCAAATCAAGGGAAGAAGGTGAATCAACTGGAAAGGAAAATAAGGGAATATTCTAGGGTGATGAAATATTTCATATTTTGACCTAGCTACTATTAAAGCCCCCATTTTACAAATGAGGAAACTGGTGGTTGCATGGGAATATCTATTTCTTGACTGTCTTTGTACACTTAATATTGCAGTATTCTGTCACGTGTAAACTTAGTTCAATTTTAAAGAGGGGGCAGGCATCTCAGGTGAATACTTTTTGCCTCAGTAATTTCAATATGTATCGGGAGTGTAAAAGATGTTAGTATATACAAGAATTATTAATGAGTCTAACAAGCTTACATTTCAGTCTTCATCTGTTCAGGCTGCTATAATAAAATACCATAAACTAAGTGGTTATAAACAACAGAAATTTACTTTTTACAGTTTTGGAAACTGGCAAGTCCAAGATCAAGGCAGTGGCAGAGTGGAGGTCTGGTGAGGGCTTATTCCTAATAGATGGCACCTCCTGGCAGTGTCCTCACGTGGTACAGGGTCTAGGGCCTCTTACAAGGAGGCTAATCTTATTCAGGAGGGTCTGCCCTCATGGCCTAATTACCCCCCAAAGGTCCCACCTCCTAATATGATCACCTTGGCAACTAGATCTCAACATACGAATGAGGAGGTGCAAATATTTGATCACAGTAATTTCTAACAGCACATAACATGATAAATTACTTAGTTAAGCCAAAAAAACTCAAGAATACCCTTCTCTCATTTTTAGACATATATTTCACAATACCCTGAAACGAATTAGCTCAAATGACAAAATAATGGCCTAAAGAGTTTTGGTTAATTTCTTTTCTAGCTAATTGCTTTAGAATATCTCTGAGACTTCAACAGCTTTTTTTCTTTCCTAGAGCACTTTAAGGCTCTTTCCTATAACACAGACATTACAGAATTATAAGGTCTGCTTCTACAGACCTCATATACATTTAAATAGCTTAGGATCTTCAAAAGTAAAATAGCCAATGCAATGACACATATACTATATGATATTATAATGGCTGATACATGTTCTAAATTTGCACAAACCCAGTCTTGTGAGACTGGCCTAGAAATATAAATAACCTGGGAAATAATAATGAACTAAAAATCATCTTATGAACTCCAAGGTCATCCACTAGATTTCATAATTAACAGTTACGGAGAATGCTTTCTAGAAAACTGTAAAAGTGTCATTTTGGGAAGTCAAGTGATCTGCCTTCTCTATGCATCTGATATTTTTGCTTCCCCAAAAGGGCTGCTACTACACAGCATAGTTTGGGCAGAGTGCGTGCTGAGCCACCACCCAGGCACCTGAGCTCCCTAGAGCTTACCACCTGCGGGCTGCTTCCTGCTTGGACATCACATTAGGGAGCTACAGTGGCCACTGGAGCATGTGACTCAGTTGCGCAGTTTTTGAGAGTAGGAATAGATGGCTGCCATTTGTCTGAAAGTCTTTCTGCACTTCCCATGCAGCCACTCCTGTACCACCTAGCAGCCTCCTATGAAGGAATGGAATAAACTTGTGATGGTTAATTTTAGGTGACAACTTGACCAGCTTCAAGAATACTAGAGAACTGGTAAAGCATTGCTTTGGGATGTGTCTGTGAGGGTGTTTCTAGAAAAGACTGGGATGTAAGTCAGCAGACTGAGTGGGGAAGATCCGCCCCAAATGTGGTCAGACATCACCCATTAGATTAAAGACCTGAATAGAACAAAAAAGGAAAGAGAAGGTTATCCTCTCTCTCTCACTTCTAAAACTGGGACACCGTCCTCCTCTTCCTCCTACCTTTGGACAAGAGAATTTCAGGCTCTCTGGCTTTGAGACTGCTGGACCGAGACTGCTGGGATCTCAGGCTTTGGGCCTGAGACTGAGAGGTGCACTGTCAGCTTTGCAGGTTCTGAGGCCTTCAGACTTGGACTAACACATGACACAGGTATCCTGGGGTCTCTAACTTATAGACAGACTGCTGAGTGACTCCTCACCCTCCATAATTATCACATGAGCCAATTCTCCTAATAAATTTCCTCTTGTTTGTCTATCTACCTACCCACCTACCTACCTGTCTATCCATCCATCCTATTGGCTTTCTCTCTTTGGAGAACCCTAATACACCAAGTAAATTTAGAAAACATAAAAGATTCCTATTGTCCAATTGATTTAGTATACATTTCACACCTATAACAATAAAATATATCTAATTATACCATCATCCACTAGGTGACAGGCTTCAAAGACTTTACTATTAAAAAATAAAAAGCACTAACTGCCTTCATAAGAATACATAAGTACAAGTGATTATAAAAATGGATATTTTTATATGTTTATACATATTTTGTGCATCTCTTAGTGAAAAAAGTCCCAGCTTTTCACCTCTTGGCATGTTTAACAATGTGACTACTACTTTGAAAATATGATGTGCTTAGTAACTTTCTGTCTATATGCATAGAAAGAATTTCCCAAAGAGAAGGTAATGTCAATTTTGAGTAGGTATGAAAAACAGCTTGTCATAAAAGTTCATAAATATATCATAATATCTTCAATGTTTAGTATTTTTAATGCTTAATATTTTTAATTCTTTTCTTCAGTGGTTTTCCAAATATACAAAAGTTTAGTTTTTTATTTTTCCTAACATTTGATCTTATTAGGAAAAAGTGTATTGAATATATATGTATATTATATAAGAATATACATGTATATAAGAATGTATATTTTATACTTTTTTCTTAAAATTCAAAAAGCATTAGTTTAGTACCTAATACTTATTTTTGCTATAGAACTTGAATTATCTTTATGGTGATATATTAAGTATTAGGATTAAGGGACCAGAAAATAATCCCAAACAAATATTATCTAAATATTCTCCATTATGCCTATAAATCATACTCCTAGTCCTTGAATAACTGGTTTGTTAACTTACTTTAGAAAATGTACTTTTAAAAATACAATGACAAATTTTTTTCTTATTTTCATGGGAGAAGAAAATTTCCTTTTCTCTATTGAATGAAAAGTTATGCAGAACATTAAACACACACACGCACACATAAAAAACCTGTCAATTCAGAGATAAGAATATCTTTCTCCATTTGTTATCCTTTTGTGGGGCTATCCTTTGGACCCTTTCACCAAAATATTTTCGCAACATCTTAGGGCATTCTACGGAATTTTAGACGGCCACTTTTATAGATACAGTTGCCTTGTTTTCACTCATTTCTAGTATCAGCAAATAGAAATGGTTCATATCCTCTTATCTAAGCAATGTAATGTACCTTGAAATATATTTTCTATTTACATTTATTTATTACTAAATACAAAAGTGATTTTAATTCTCATTTGTGGCTGGGCGGGGATAATGTACTTTTCAGAAATAATTTACAAAACATTTAAAATCTTTGGAGATATTGGTGTATTCCTATGAAATACAGCAAAGAACATCTTCCCACTGGGTGCCTTAGTTTATTGATCTATTTTGGCTCTCAAGAGATTCGTAGACCTCTGATGGTTCCATGTGTTTGGGTAACTGTGAAAAGGGAGGTTCCAGCACCACACCAGCCTCCTAGTTTTCATTCCTGCCAACCTCCTGCACTGACTCCATGACTGCTCACCACTCCAGTTAAGCCTTTGGGTCCCATATCATAGTCTCTATGACAAGCAATTGTAATGAGCATGGTCTGTGAGCCAGAAAGATACCTGTCTTTCCAACAAAGGTGATACTGGCCCTTTCTTACTTGCTGTTGAGTAGGGGCCAAGCTAGATTCCTTTGAATGATCTGCCTGAAAGTGATATGATATCTGAATTACTGAAATTATGAAAAAAAGAAACTAAAGACAAATTTTTCTCAATTATATAAATAAGTGTATAGCATGGAAATTTTCATTAGCATGCTTCTTTTGTTATTATCTTTTTATAGCATAAAAATTTAGAAAACTTTATACTTTCTGCAATCTACAAGTCTGTCATTTCTTGCATTTACCATTCTAGGGAAGCCGTGAACACCAGGTTAGGACTTATCTGGTAAGTTGGTGCATAGCAACACCCCCATCATCTACCACAGACCTTCTCAGAAGGGAGAAAATTGATAAACAGCCATGCTTTGGCCAATGAAGAACAAAAAGGCCAAGTAGCAATGGCCACTGGTCTACTTCTCTTCCATTCTTTAGTGAAATACCAATACTCTAACACTGTAAGCTTCATCAGGAAGGGAGGTTAAATTATATTAAAAATGTTTTCCCATCTATCATGGTAAGTTTTTCATTCTTTATAGGATTAAGACTATAATTTATACCATACACTTCCAATGGCTAACTCCTTCTTGAATTCCTAAAATAAATTCCACTTAGTAATAATTTGCTTAACGTTTGTTATAGTCCCAGATTAGATTTCTTAAAATTCAACCTTGAGGACTATAAATATGTATACTCTTTTTCTGAAATTCTGTTATTGGCATTGTGCTAACTTTATAAAGTTAATTGGGAAGACTTTTTCATTCTCTACATTCTGGAAAACACCATACAGAGAAGAAATTATTAATACCTTAAAAGTATTTACTGGACTTACCTGTAATCATGGCCAATTTCTTTTTGGATGCTATTTGTTAGCATATCAGTTTCTATTCTAGACATCAATCAGCCAACATTTTAAACTCCTCTTTGGTGAATTTGCATTGTATCTATTTTTCTAGATTTTTAAATAAAACACCAGAAAAAGGCAAACACTATAGCTGAATGTTTCTCCCTTTTCACTTCATAACATATGGATTTTTCATCTTTTTTTCCCCTTAATTAATCTTCCTTAGAATTTATCTATGTTATGAATCTTTTCAAAGAACTAGATGATGGAGTTATCAAAATATTAATATTTATCTATTTTATTTCTTAATTTCAGGTTTTATTTCTATAGCTACTTCCTGTTTTCCTCAGATTTATTTGTTTCTCTGTTCAAGATTCTGTAAGTGAATCCCTGGGTTTTTGTTTTCATATTTTTCTCATCTATGATTGAGCACTGGAAACTGATTTTCTTTAAAGTACACACTAGTTTACTTTATGTATTGTCATCCTCATTGTTGCTTTCTAAGTAACTTATAAGCACAATTTTGATTTCTTCAATAATTTGAGTATTTAGAAGACATCAATAGTCTAAATCACTTAATTCTTTTCATATATTATTTCTAAATTTCTGACTTCATTGCAGCTTTTGAAGGGATTCAGAGGTGAATGTGAAAATCACTTGAAAGTAAAGATGGAATAGGGCCTATCATCTAATTAAAATAACACAAAATAATGTAATGCTGAACAATTTCATTTTTAATAAGATGAATTCATCAAATGAAATATTGTTATTAAAAACTCAAACAAGGCTTGGCACCTGTAGCTTTGCAGCTAGGGTGCTAGCCACATATACTGGAGCTGATGGGTTCAAATCCAGCCTGGGCCTGCCAAACAATAATGACAACTACAACAAAAATATAGCCAGGCACTGTGGCAGGTGCCTGTATCCCAGGTACGTGAGCAGCTGAGGCAAGAGAATTGCTTAAGCCCAAGAATTTGAGGTTGCTGTGAGCTGTGATGCCACAGGGCATCACATAGTGATGACAACATAGTGAGACTCTGTCTCAAAATAAATAAATAAATAAATAAAAACTCAAACAACATAAAATTGCAAGTATTTATCCTGTCAATAATAGAAAACTAGTGACCGATGTTTTATATCACTGAAGGAAAATTAAAACTACCATGAAGTAGCAGGGAGGACACTTGCACACTATGACAAAGGACAAATGATGTCTGTTGGCATGACAGTGATAAGGTACAAGCCCTATTACAAGGCAAAGGATGTGGTTCTTTGAGGGGTCACCTGCTACGTCTCCACTACATAAAACTTACCACAATTTTACCTTTTCCTTCCTGAGATCCATTGTTACACTCTACGATCAGCACTAAAGCCTTAAATACATACAAAGTCAATTATTTAGTGCACCCTGACATTTAAATGTAAAGTATAATGAAAGAATTGGGATTTTTAGATTTCAGAAACTACCTAACAATCTGACTACATAAAACAATTCTAATTATATCCTACTAAGGCTAAAGATAAAGCTTAGGGCTTTATGACACTGAATGACATTGCAGATTATATTTTTTCTTCACCGTCTCTTAGATTAATTATATTATCATGATTATCAGTTCCAAAATAATAAAAGGATATTCCTCCTAAGAAGATGTACTGGTCGATTTTCAGATATCCTCCATTCAGCTTTGTCTATTGATGTGTACAACTTGAGGCAAATTCATTTCTCTGTCACAATATGTCACAGAAGCTAAACAATACTGGTTGGCCGATCAAACGCAACATCCCATGTCAAGGGTTTACAATTTCTTTATAAAAATTAACTCAGTTAATTCTAACTAGATGCCCTCACAATTAGAAAGACTTCTCACTTATGAGCACCTCTCATTTTAAATACATTAATTATTTAGAATGTCAAACTGATCCAATTCAGCATAATAGTTCATGTAATAGAATTTGAAAACTTGCTCTAATTAAAATTCCTTCAGCATCATTTTGTACAGGCAGCCTCCCAATGATGTGCGACAGTGCTGCCCAGCTCTAACGGGCATTAAATATTGCGGCGATGGGGAAGAAACAAGTCTGGCTTCTTACGAGTTCTAAGAAAACAAGACAATTTTGTGGTCTAGTAAATGGAACTAAAAAGAAAAAAGAGAAAATGATATCTTCAAAGAAGATAAGCAATGTAAATTCACAGCTTATACTTGCACAGACACTAGTACAACATTTTAAGTATCAACACCAGTTAAATTTTTTAATCACCTAACAGTTAAATACCTTGGCAGGTAGGTATTTGTTTTCACTTTAAGCTGATCATATTAGCCCTGTTCCCTTCAGCCAGTGATTGGTTTGGGCATGGCATTTGATAAAACCTTGACCAATGAAACGTGAGGCTCTGGGAGAGGGAAGCTAAAAGGGTTTTCTTCCATTTTAAAAGGAGCAATAATTTCAGTAGGGATCATTTTGCTTATGAAATTGTCAGCTGTTGGTGATGCCTAGAATTGCAGCTACAATGTTAGGACCCTGAAGGAAGCCAGCGTAAGAACTGAGAAATGAACAAAGAATCGTAATGATATCCCAAGCCCCTGACTTACCTATACCTGAACCAGAAGTACGTCTGTTATGTGAAATAGTAAATGTTCCTAAACCAATTACAATTTTTCTTTCAACTTTTTTTCCTGCAAGGGAAAAAAATAAATAGAGTAGTAGGGGTAGAGAAACATAGCATTGAATTTTCAAAGTTCCAGAGCCCCAGAACTGAGGGAGCTATTTAGCCCAGTGTTTCTGCCTCAGGAACTCTCATGAGACTGCAGTCAAGCTCCCTGTTGGGTCTGTAGTTTCTAAAGATGTCACTGGGGCTGGAGGTTTGGCTGTCAAGCTCATCCACATAGTTTCAGGCAAGAGGCTTTCAGTTCCTCACCACACGAATGTCTCTACAGGAACTCCCCGTGACAGGCCTGCCTTCAAGCAAGATCGAGGAGTAAGAGAAAGAGTGCGTGTGTGAGAGGGAGCAGGCCCTCAAGATGGAAGATGTAGTTATTTTAGAACCTAGTTTTGGAGGTGACATACCATTACTTTTGCTGTATTCTTATTAAAACAAATTGCTAAGCCCAGCATGTACTCAATGGAAGGAGAATTAATCTCCACTCTGAAGGATGGTATATCAAAAAGATTTTACAGACATATGTTTTAGAACCACCTGGGCTTTTATTTTCAAGATTAAGAGATTTGAAAATACTTAAATGCTCCTGGAAAATTCGCAGCAGAGATAAATTAAAGAAAGCATTTGTTATTGCATCTATTTTCTTAAGGCATTAGGGAGTCAAATAATTTGCTAAAGCTGTTTTAATATGTTGTAGGTTTAGAGGTATAAGAAAAAATAGAAAGAAATTGCCATTCAGGGAATTAATAGAGTACTAACTCTGCAGATACAGATAAAAATGTGCTAAAAGTTACCCCCAAAATTCTGTTACATAGATAATTCTATTTAGTTCTGAATGAATACCTTGATGAAATGAATATGTTTAGATGAAAATAAAGCTTACCATGTTTTTCTCCAGAGAAATTAGAAACTTTAATTTTAACAGGAATGGATTTTTTTGAAGTTTTCCAGGAATAAATCTTTCCCCCCATCACACACACACACACACACACACACACACCCATTGCGTACAAATGTTATGACTGAAGAATTCTTCCAAACTTTCATGAAAACATAAATTTTACCTGAGACACAAACTTTTTTTCAGAGTTTACAACAATGAAGAAAAAAATTAATTAGTTTTAAATACTTATTTCCCTTGTATAAGTAATTACGTGTTTGTTTTGTGACTTCTCTGAGGCTTTCACTTGTGTATCTTCTGGAGAAAGGGTTTCCTAAGTGATTTAATTACAGGAGCTTTTGTGTGGGGAGCATTGATTATTTCCTACAGTAATGTGGGAAACGTTGCTATGTCAGATGAGCCCCAGCAGTAAATAAGAATATTTAAGCTTACTATTAAAAGAATACAACCAACAAAGGTAAATATTTCCAGAAAAGCAAAAATAAGTCAGTCTTAGGAAATACCTTAATATCCTTCAACACACCAATTGATCAAAGATGGCAGTGGGGGCGCATTCGGGGTCTTGAGAGATATCAAAAAGCAACTTGATTTAATTCAACACCATTAAGAATTCCCTTTGTATGATAAAAGTATTAATCCCAATGCAACAGCCTACTTTATAATAAACAGTTACAAAATAATTAGAAGATACATGAAAGTCAGAAGCAAGACAATGGTAAAAGGAGGAATTCATCTTGCAATTACCTCCTCCATTCCCAGAAGAGACCGGCTTTAGAATCTCGGCTAGCCCAAATTAAAGAAAATCTGTCATCTCACTCTTTTGGCAGTACTTTGCATTGCTGATAGTAGAGAAACTGGAAGATGGCCCTTTAGTGAAATTAACTTCTTAATGAATATACAGTTTTGAAACATACAAAATTATGCATGGAGCCCAAATTCCTCAACAAAAAATGAAAAGAAAAAAATGTGAAGTCTTTTCCTGCTTGGGGAGAGTGGCCACCTGTGTGAGAGTTTTGGCATACACGCAAGTGAACGGTAAATGGGACTATGGAAAGTGTTCCGTATAGAGTGGAGTAAGAGGCACAGCAACTTGGGAAGACACGGCAGCTAGAGAGTGAGATGACTGGGCGACAGCCCATGTGGGGCATTACAGAGTCAGTTCTGCGTGGACGGTACACAGCCTTTCTTCTGCTGTCTGTGTCTACTACACACTCGTGTTGTGTTAGTATTACTTCAGGATATGGAAGCAGGAGGATAGTCCCAGAGTGAGCAGAGACCATGATAACATATTTAGAGTATATCAAGTCTAATTTAGAATGAGAAATTCAGAAATTAGATGAAATAACCACAATAATGGAAGCCCCAGAATTCCCAGAAGCAGTGCGGCAAGAGTTGGAATTCTCACAAAGTTTGGGATGAGAGTCTTAGCTTTTTAATTTAGAAACTAAAGAAAACAGTCATCTGAAAACATAGGGTTTCACAAAGGTCCCCACTACCACCAAAGTTATTTAACTCTGCTTGTATACACCTTTTATTCATTGCAATTATACAAAGAAAAGGAATGCAACATAAGAATATTACAAGACAGAAGGCAAATGTCATTATTTGCCAAAGATAAGGTTTGTACAATTGAAAAAACTAGAGAACTAATTAGGGAATTGGGTGGCGCAGTTAAGATGAAGAATATCAGTGTTTTCTTCCACTAGCAATAACCCGTTTGGAAGTGTGATGATACAAAGATACCATTTACTATAGCAACCAGAATAGGTTTCCTGTATTTAGCAGATAAAAATCTGGGATGCCCAGTTACATTTAAATTGCAGATACACAATGAATAATGTCTTTAGTGTTTAAGTATGCCCCGTGTAATATTTGGGATGTACTAATAATAAACACATTATCTGAAATTCAAATAAGCCTGGGCATTCTGAATCTTATCTAGTCACCCTAGATGAGAAGCATAAAATGTCCCTTAACGCAGGGTGCAGGCTATAGAACTGATCAGACTTCTCCTGTGTGGGTACATTCACTAGCTCCACCATTCCACAGTGATTTTCATCATAGTCTGTATTTCAAACTTTTGAAGTCCTTTTAAAATTCCAGCTCAACTGTGGAATGTACCTTTTAGTAGTTAAGTAAATTTTAATTCCATGTGAAGAAAAATTGGTTCCCATCTTTTTGGTGCAGTGAGGCCTTTCCCCATCTGGTGCGATTTCCTGGGCCTCCCATTTCAATGGCCAAAGGTTATCTGCATTCTCAGGAAAAGGCTCATTCCTCCCCATCCTCCAACAAATGCCCACCTGCCTCATGCACACAGCTCAGGCTGCAGGATGTGCCTGCTCCTCTGCAGAGGCCGTCTGCTGCTCACATTAGAAGCACATTCCGCTCTCCCAGATGGACTCAGAGGGCCCTCGGGGGTGCTCAGGCCACACTTTGGAGAAATCCATTTCAGTATATTAAACATTGACCACGGCACAGGAGGAGGAACCAGCTGTCACACTGAAACATCCCAGAATCCGAGTTTGCAAAGTTTAAAAAAAAAAAAAGGCAGAAACTGGCTGATGAGCCACGTTTCCCTGAAGGGTGCTGTGTTCTTGGGAGGCAGCCATTCCAGTATTTCAAAGATTAAGTTATAACTGAACAATGTATGAGGATGTATAAAAAGTAATTTACCATTTTATAATTACTTTTAATTAACCATTTTATAATTACTTCCTCCATGGTAATGCCTCTGGGCCTGATTGTGAAAACAATTATAGGCTGTGAATTTGCATTCCTGTAATAGGCCTTAACATAAACGCCATAAATGTAGCTATTTCTTGGTACTTATTTGGCATATCATGAAATCACTGCTCTAACTATATATTATTCACCCTCAGCGTTCTTCCAAGTTGGAATGAAAAGAGAGAGAGAATATGTCTCTTTTTTAGAAAAATGTTGGAAATAATTACAAATTATTTTATCTATACTTACTCAAATGTTCCAAGACTATCTATTTATTAAAACAAAAAGTCAAATGCTCTCTCTTATTGGACTTCCAGGTGTTGTCCTACCCCTCCCTTACCCAGTGACACTTGACTTTCACCAAAGTGAATGGAGATATTGTGCAAAAAAATGAGTTTAAAAACTACAGGATGCTCTTTTGCCTTCTTTTGTAACTGATGATTAATAACAAAATGTTATCAATTAGATCCATTGCACTGCTGGAAATAAATACATTTTTAAATGCCAAAACAGAGACCAGTAGAATCACCCAAAGATTTACAATATAAACCTGTTTAAAAGAAAAAATTTTTAAAGGAAGCAGAATGGCCTTCATTGCTTTGAGTCTGGCTTTTTCTTTCTCATTAACTTTAGCACTTACTATGATCCAATACTTACTTTCGCACCTGGGTTAGGAAAATTAACTGAAGGTTGGATGACCTTTGTCTGTATGCGCTGGCCACCAGCTAGCACATTATGGTTTCTTGGAAGAGACTAATGAGAAAATTATTAATAACTAAGGGAAGTTTATTGTTCTCTATTAGCCAGACACTGATGTAGCTGCCCTGACCTAAAGTCAAAATAAATATAACAGAAAAAAGCCAGGTGCTTTGGTCAGGCAATCCTGTCCTTCAAGAAGTCCTCTGTAGTCTAGTCCTTACCCCATTGCACTTTGCTCTTACCAAATGTTAAGTAAAGGAAGAGTCATCATACATACAATGCCTGCATTTTTAAATCACTTTCAAGGCCATTACTCATATATTACTCAATGTTCTTATTATAAATTCTTCTAGGGCTGAAGGAGAGGAAAAAGTGTGACTTGCATTTTAACAGCAAAAAAAGAGGAGATATTTTATATTTTGTACTTTCCTTATTTTTCTTAGGTCCTAGAAAACTCAGAGCTCAATATTTTTTGTAACTGGAACTTGTTTGGGGTAGTAATTCCACCTCTCTCTTTTTTAACTTTGGATTTTGCCTTTAACTGCATTAAAAAGTATTGGTGTCTCACTGTATCTGAGCAAGCTGAGGATCCTTTTGGGGGTGAACAGATTCGACTGCTGAAGTATGAACTTAAATGTAATTATTTCATGTGAGCTTTCATGACTTTCCAACCTCACCTGAGCTTCAGAAAGCCATTGGGATAACCTGCAGCTTGCCTGCCTGACTTCTGATTTTCTTCTCGGAAATCCTATCACCATGCATACCCTCGGTCTCATTCTGCGTCCATCCTTCCCCGAGCCTTTGAAGCTCAGCGCATATCTCCTCTTCCGCCTTTGAAACTTTACTGACTGTTTCAGCCCCAACTGATTTTCTGAACACTAAAATTCTTAGCATAGATGCGACTAGGCTCTTTGATTTGTTTTTCTCTTAAGTCAATGTTAAGCTTTGTCTCTTTAAAGAGCTTTATGAAATCAATATAAGTAGAGGCTTGAAAAATTTTTGTTGTTGACAAGCTTTAATTAAACAATATAACTTTCTCCAGTTTGAATATTATTAGGAACATAGTATATCTGGGCTACTCACACAGAACTAAGTCAGCCAAACTACATTTAGTGGGGGTTTTTAGATTTTATTTACCTGTCTTTGACCAAGCACCTGATTCTCTCCTTCTTGTATTTGTTTTGACTTTAGGTCAACACTGTTGCCCATACTTCTAAGGATTAGACAACAATATTATTTTCATATTTATTAGTAATCCTTTTAGTCTCCTCCAAGGACCCAGGACCCGTAATGTGCTTGGGAGTGTACAAAATATAAAGACAAGATTCACACAAACTTCGGATCATTTCCAAAATAAAGGTGACAATTTAGAGAAAGCTAAACTAACGGCAATTACAAACTTTTTTTAAAGTTCTTTTTCTCTTATTATTTCAAATCCTTTATGGATTCTTCTGGTCTCTAATCTGACCCTTTTTTAAAATAGATTGTTTTTATTTCAAGCAGCACAATTGGTCTATTTGATAACATTGCGATATTTTAATTAACTGCTATGAAAGAATGCAAAACAGCACATCAAAAATAAGTAGTACTCAGCATGTACGTGGGTTGGCAGATCAAGGAGTCCATCCGCCTGTCACCCGAGCCAGTTAACAGAGAAGCCAATGAAAGATCAATAGTTTCCTTCTATTTATGGAAAACCAGAAAGTCCAGAAAACATTGAAGATACCTCCTCAAAGAGCTGTTCTGCTCTCCTGTTTGTTTTTGTTTCTTTTATGCAGAAAATCATACATTAACAATGTCATTAGTCAGCTCAGTAAGCAGACTCCTCCTCATAAGTTACAAAGCTACACAATATCTTCCTATCTTAACATTGGTTATATCTTCAAAGTACTAAATTTATAGTGCACAGAGCATCCTTGGTCCTTGACTGGTACCATGGAGTCCAGTTCCCCAACTTATCTACGACAGTAGCCTTGGAAGGGAATAAACAATCTCCAAATGTTGATCTGGAGGCTCATCTGGCCTTGTTAGGGACTGACCAGCAGCGCCCTGAATGAAACAGCTGTGTGTTAGTAATGAATGTTTCTTTTAGCAATCCTTTTAGTCTCCTCCAAGGACCTAGGACCCGTAATGTGCCAGTGGGTCAGTGTGCTAGTGAGTGAATGTTTCATTCATTACTAACACACGTAGTAGGTACCCCATAAATGCTTGCTGATTAATACATAAGGCTGACTGTATACAGGAGATAACGTAAGTGGACCTAATTATAAAGTTCTGTTTTCATCTGAGATAAACGGATCAATAGCAAGCCAGAGGAACAGTCTGTCAAAACTATTAGGTGGACATCGTAGGATAAACAGTTGAAAAGGGCCATTGAGTTATCTGAACAAAGTAAAAATCATCCTGCAACAAAATAGCCCATTTAACTTATTCCTGGGAGCTGCAAGAAAAAGGAAGTGAGAATTTGAAAATCAATTTTTGTTCAAGTATAACATGCACTGGAATGACTTGGAGATTATTATGTGGGGTATGCAAATTAAATTCAGAAGCTATAAATCAGTTAGCTGGGACTTGAAAAGTACTGAATATTCAAGAAAGATGGAAATGCTAGAGGAGTGATCTCTCTATGCAAACTCGCTGCAATTTTCTGCAGGTTGGGACATAACCCGTTCAGGAAGATTAGTATTGAGTTTTCTATGCAGGGAAGAGAACAAAGCCTCTCGGGAGCACTTGTTTCGGGGCACCAGGGAAACTTACCAAAATGTGAAAGCAAGCGGTGTCTTGAGTCTAGAAAATGATTGACATCAGAAAGAAAACATGTAGAAATATAGATAGGAATGGTTTTGTTTTGCAAAATTGCCTATTCAAGATTTCCAGTGTAATTGGTCTCTGATTTACTATTATTTGCAGATAGATTTTCCCGATTCTAAAAATGAAAAATGCTCAAAAAAAAAAAAACCCAAACTTTTTAAACATGTAAGTAAACTGCATATTTAATCCCATATCCCAGAAAAAGAATTATAATAGCTGTCATAAATCCTCCACTAACAACACTATTATTCCTCTTTTTTGTTTGTTTTCTGAGAGAGTTCATTTTGTCATCCCAGGCAAGAGTGCTGTGGCATTAGGATAGCTCACAACAGCCTCAAACTCCTGGGTTCAAGCCTCACTCTCCCAAACTCCTGCCTCACTCTCCCAAGTAGCTGCAACTATACGCACATGCCACCACACTTGGTTAGATTTTCTCTTTTTGATAGAGATGAAGTCTAACTCTTGCTCAGGAGATCTTGGACTCCTGAGCTCAAGCAATCCTCCTGCCTTGACCTTCTAGAGGGCTAGGATTAATAACAGATGTGAGCCACTGTGTTAGGCCTCACTAATTATTGTATTTACAACACAAAGAACAAAATTTTTAAACTAAACCACATTGTATATAACTTTTATTTCATATTTTCTCAAATCATATAATAGTGTGAATAGTCATTGTGGAGGGAGGATAATACTCCCTCTCCCCAAGACATTCATACCCTAATCCCTGAAAACTGTGGGTGTGGGAGGTTCCACAGTAAAGAGAAATTGACGTTGCAAATGAAATTAAGCTTGATAATCAGTTGACCCTGAGATGAGATTATCCCAGAGTATGTAGGTGAGCCCAGTGTAATCACAAGAGTCCTTAGAAGTGGAAGCAGGAAGAAGAGAAAAAAACAGAGAGAGTCAGTCTAGACCAGCTGTTGCTGGCTTTGAACATGGATAGACAAGGCTGCGTGCCAAGGAATACAGACAGCCTCCAAATACAGGAAAAAGCAAGGACATAGATCCCCCCTAAACCTCCAGGAAGGACACACCCCTCCTGACATTGATCTTAGCTCGGTCAGACCTTTTTGAATTTCTGACTTCTAGAAATGTAATAAATTTGTAGTGTTTCAAGGTACTACGTTTATGGTAATGTTTTTACAGATGCAATGGGAAATGGATATACTCACATATATGGATGGCTGTTGTTTCAATACCTCACGATATTGTATGTTTGGATAATCGTAATTATATAACCAATTCATGAACTGATAAACTTTTTTTTTAAAAAAGGGCCAGATAGTAAATGTGTTTGGCTTTGCTTGGCATATCATCTCTGTTGTCTGCTACTCACCTCTACCACTGTAGGACAAAAGCAGCCATAGACAATATGTAAACAAATGGGCTTAGTTGATCCCGTAAACTGTATGTATAGGATAGCCTACAATTGGCTGACCCTGAACTAATCCTTCACTAATGGATGCGTAATTATTTCCAAGTACACAATTTGCTTTTGTAATTTTCTGATTAATATACAGCAAAAGAAAACAGTATGAAGTGGTATTTCTAGCTTTATTATTTATTATTTTCTTAGGTGTCTAATCTACATGCTTTGCTTTTATATTTATAACAGAGTAAAGCACCTTTCTACCTTGTTTTCAAATGAAAAGTTTAAATGGGAAATGTTTAATGTTGGATTTTTCTTAACCAAGAATGTTTCCATTCTTTTTTTTTTTTAATAGATCTTTATTGCAAAAAACAAAACAATTCTGAGTCTCAAGTAGAAATGGCAAAAATGGCATTGATTCATACACCTACTTTTTTTTTTTTTTCTGTTTTTGGCTGGGGCCATGTTTGAACCCAGCACCTCTGGTATATGGGGCCAGTCCCTACTCCTTTGAGCCATGGGCACTGCCCAATACACCTAATTTTTATTAAATGGGAATTTTAAGTTGTACAATATGCCTAGTATTAATATACTAGACTACCAAGGCAAAGAAAAGAAAGAAAGTGCATTGGGCAGCACCTGTGGCTCAAAGGAGTAGGGCGCTGGCCCCACATGCAAAAAAAAAGAAAGAAAGAAAATGGGGTGGTGCCTGTGGCTCAGTGAGTAGGGCGCTGGCCCTACATGCTGAGGGTGGTAGGTTCAAACCCAGCCCTGGTCAAACTGCAACAAAAAATAGCCGGGTGCTGTGGCAGGTGCCTGTAGTCCCAGCTTCTTGGGAAGCTGAGGAAAGAGAATCACCTAAGCCCAGGAGTTGGAGGTTACTGTGAGCTGTGATGCCATGGCACTCTACCAGGGGTGATAAAGTGAGACTCTGTCTCTTAAAAAAAAAAAAGAAAGAAAGAAAGTACATCGATTCCAAAGCAAACTTCTTACCACTGCATCCCACACAATTTCCCAGGTCAAGTCATTCCTTAATGTTAAGAAGCAGAGAAAAATCCAAAATTTTCACTTTTCCAGTGCATAAAAGTATAATTGTCTCTGTTTTTGAGGATTTTTAGATATTAAAGTAAGCTAAGTTTGTGTGTGTGGGGGGGAGTAAATGTTGACATATATACAATAAAACAAACAATCCTCTGATTACACCCTCCACAAAACCCAGGAAGTGAAGAACTGCTGATGAGTGGATTTGACAAATGTGTCTCATCTTCTTACCAGTGAAGTGCTGGCATCACAGACTCATGGATACTCATCTCCTGACTAATGTACTGACCCATCCTGGAGGAAAGATGCAGGTGGCAGAGAGAATCAGAGCAACGGATATTGTATTATTCGCTTCCATGACTTCCCAAAGAAGCATTCAACAGACTTACTGTGTGACTCAAAAGCAGATATTTCATTTTAGCTACTGCAAATTCATCATCCTACATTTTCATTGAAAGTTTCCTTGTTCTTGACGCTGATTAAATCAGAGTGCATTATGTGCTTTTCACGAGTGATTTCCTAGTTTGTCTACAGACATTCTTATCTTTTCCTCCTACACTCCTTTACAAATATTCTCTACAACTTTTTTAAGTGAACTCAGACAAACAAAATGGATGAACAAAAGCTACGATGCACTCTAGAGCTTTTGGGGCTCCTAGATAGGAAAAGTAAGACACACAGTAGAAACTACTAGATAAAGGGTTACACAGTAGTTACACTTTACTAGGTGATTTCAGTGTGTTTTAATTAGCTTAATAAAAAGGGGACTCGACAAGAAAAGAAAATTTTGACCTGTGGGGAAATATTAGCCACTCACTGACAGCATGTTACTTCTCCAAACACACAGAAATTTTAGCCAACATATATATTTTGCAAGACAATAAAGAAAAACAAATGAGGAAAACTGGAGTGCTAAGAAGAACCTGAACTGTCAGGTCACAGGGCAAGAGCAAGTCCGGGGATTTTAACCACCACCCAGAGTAGGTGTCAGTACCCAGCAGGCAGCTCTGGCCGCTGGTCCTCACTTAGGATCCTGCTGGAAGCCAAGTACTGGGAGCTCTCTGCTTGCCTGAAAAATGTAAGCTTTGTATTCCCCCTGCTGCTTCCTGGTTCTTTTCCTTTTCTTTTTTATTTAAAGGTATGCTTGTTGACTTTCTTAGCTGACAAATGAAAAATTGTATTTTTTTTTCTTGTAAACAATGTGTTTTGATACATGTCTACATTGTAGAATGATCCCTGTCCCTGTTTCTTGACAGAAGCCAGCTCCTTGCTCCCGGCTATTGGTGAAAGCTGACTCACCACTGGAAAATCAAAATTCATCAGCCAGCACTGCAGATGAGATGAATACTGCCCGTCCATCCTGTGAATAAACCCCAAACCAAGGCATTCACATAAAAACAGGCTCAGAGTTGGGAATTGCATAGAAGACAGAGTGACACAGTCACAGAATGGCCTCTATAAAGAGACTTCCACAGCCCAGGATATGTGTCAAATGAAAACCCCATGAAATTTAAATCCCTTGTAAAATTAGCATGTGGGCATTACACATTAGCACATTACAGAACATCTGAGGAAAATTCAGTGCCAGAGAAAGTCAGTTTACAGAACACAAAAAATGAGAGACTTCACATCAGAGGAATTAAATCTACTGATTTAAGCCATATTTTATAATGTAAATTCATTTAAAATGTCCAAAGAAATAATCTATAAAATCAAAAAAGAAAGAATTGCACACACATGTGTACTTACATACTTGTAGATTAAGTTCTGACACATACCTCTGACTGTTCTGATACTTTTTGTCTACAGATGATGTTAAATATTTAACTTCCTTTGCATTATATCCCTCAATCGTTTTTTTGTTTTATATATCATCTGGAAATTCTAGGACATAATTTTATTAACATGAATATTTATGAGGATCATTGCCGTTTTATCATTTTAATGAAGAGGTTTCCAAGATTGTACCATGGAGTATGATGCTAGACTCTATGTTTGATATTTGTCAGAAGAATGATCTTTCTCTGAAAAAAATTCTGCTTTGTGATAGAAAATATGTATCTACCACTGACTTCACAGGATACTCTTTAATAATACTGAATACTCTTTTAGACAATAAATCAAACCTTCCTGCTAATGTGAATTAATTAAGAAATTCTGATTATTAAAGTATACTTATATTTCTGGTGTAATTCCTAATTAGTTTTTTTGAGTGTGTGGTGATACATGGGCATCTCTGCAGCTCTGAAAAGTTTTCATCTATGATATTATTAATAACTACTCCTATTATGTTTATTTTGATGTCTTCTTTAAAATTGTGAAATGTTTATGTGTATGACACTGCCCAAACAGCGGGTGGTGTCGGGGAGTTCGTGATCGGCGTATGAGAGGGATAGGGAAAGGGTGGACACAATCACACAACCACTCATACAGTATAGGGAGAAGGCTGAGCCGAAGCTGTTTATTAGGGATCACTACAATCTTATATAGGGTTAGTTGAGGGGGCGTGGTTACTTCATGAAGCTGAATCTATATAAGGCTAGGAATGTAGTCTTTGGCCTATGATAGGTTTAAAATGTGAGGGGAGGGCAGAGGGGTTATGCTGTTCTGACGGGAGGGGCCCTGCGCTGTGCTCTGCGTTTCTGTCTAAGTCTTGTACAATGTAGCTAGTTCTATCCGGGTTTTCTTACCAGTACTGGTCTCTTTATCCAGCCTTTTCACCTGGGGGTTGAATTAGGCTAGCACTTCCTCTTACAATGTAGTTTAATATTTCTGTTAACCCTTACATGTGTACATCTGTGTTCCCTTCTTATATAATCTCTTAGATTTTAATAATATTTCTTGCATCATCTGTTTCACCTGTAAGCTGGAATATATTCATACATTTTCCCTATGTATCATGATTCCACATTCTACAGCACCCACTTTTCTTTTTAATTCTTCATATTTGCATTTGATTACGTTCAATTTTTCTTGCAATATTTCCTTTTCTCATCATTTCTCATTTTATCTGTTGCCTTTATTTTTCAAACCATAACCTTTTAATCTCAGATGGTTCTCTTCATATGGCTTCTAGTTCTTATTTTAAAATGTGCTCTTTTCTTACATTTTATTGACATTTCCAACAGTGCCTGAAAATTTTTTCTAAACCTGTAATTGGTATTTTTTTTAGAAATGTGTTCTTCCCTAGATTTTCAAGTATTGTTCTATAGTCCCTTTTCCATATTTTGGGTTTGTTTTTAAAAGTTCTTGTTTTTCTTTTTCTGGTTATTTTAATCACTACTTATCACCAATAAGGCAGGATCATGTGTTTGCCAACAGAAAATAATCTTAATAGTTGTTCCATTGTGTTAAAATGCATCTCCTCCTCAGATTCGGTGCTAGTCTACTGATTCTTCTGCCTGAGCACTATTATAAGTTAAGACATTTATCTTTGCCATGATGCTTCACCTTCTTATACTCTTATCACCTGATTAAAAGATGCTCTGAACTGGCAAATCACTAAACGACAATTCAACAATTATCACAAGAGAATTCCATGGCTATCCTTCTTCTAAGATCTTCATGTCACCATTCTAACTGTACAACAACTTTCCAAGTGGGTACTTTATCTTGCAGGGGGAAAAAAAAGGCCTCTAGATCAGGTTAGCATATAATCAGAGGGTGACAGAAGTCCTATTATATGAAAAATCAGTATGCAAAGGTGTATCAAATGTGATCAAGGTCCTAAAAATTAAAAAGCTGAGGAAAGCAAATATTTGAGAATGAACACAGCAGAGGACATCTGGACTCCCATATTATACCTAAGGTGACACACAGTCTGAGAGAGACAAATTGTGATAACATTTGATTAAAAAGCCAAGAAATTTCTTTAGATTTTGAGAATTCTGAGAAACAGAATAGGGGAGTGAAATTGTGGGAAACAGTAGACCATGAACATTTGTGTTAGAAATTTAAGTTATACTTCCCATTAAAATTAGAGATGTGTTTATTCTTAGTACCTCAGTTAATTTGTTACTAATGGGACTAAGTAATTCACTAATAAAGATATCAAGGCGATATGTAGGTAGGTAGGTAGGTAGCCAGACAAATAGATAATACCAAAGGATAAATAAGGTTTCAAAGAGGCATCTGGGAACTGGAGATGTTCATTGCATTTTATTTTATTAGAAGAAAAAGGTTCTTCATATTCCAAATTCCTTGAACAGCAATTTATATGAATAAAACAGGAACATTTGGGACCTGAGTTAGACATCCTACCACAGTCTACGTAGCCAAAGGACTATCTTTTCCTAGTGTGGCAAGACCAAGTTCACTCTCTGGAGATGACTGAGGAAAGGTCTAGAGCAGCTAAGAGGGGAGATTGTTCTGAAGAGAGGGGGATTGAACTAGTGTATACATACCAAAGTCCTTGCTCCCTGCTCTGCCTGACTCACAAAATGCTGCCAGCCAAGGTCTTGGCCCTCCATATATGAGGCTAGAGAATTCCTCTTTTAGACTCTGGATTGCATTGAAAAAACACTTGCACATACTAACATTTGGGGCTTCATAATGCAGCTTCCTGCCTTATATAGTAAAACCCACTGGTCAATGATGCACACAGAGATTATAATCAGCTTTTTGGTGTCTTCGGTTTTAAGAAAAGTGAAAGATCATCAGATATTAAGGAAAGTAACGGAAATTAAATTAAATACTCAAAAATACTAGGAAAAAATGACTTCAGACAAAATATATTGTGATTGAAAAAAGTTGTGCTTGTGCCCTGACATGTACCCACACCATGTATACAGATTATTTTCTGATCAAAGTTCAAGTGATTTTTTACTAGACAGCTAGATATTTCAGGTGCAAAATTCAGAGTCATGTAGACTATAGAAAGACCCCAGGAAGATGAAGCTTTAGACCTTAAACCACCTTAGTGGACTAAAGTTCTCTGGAAAGCCTTTCTAAAACACATATTTTTAAACTATTTCCAGTTTTTCATTCAGTGGGTTTTCAGTGAGCCAGAGAATTTGCACTTCTAAGATGTCCAAAGGAGATTTCAATGATGAGGGTTCAAGGACTGCACACAGAGAATCTGTGGTCCAGTTCTAGCAGTCCTTTTCATCCAGATATTTCTTGAAAACTATCTTAAGGAAATAATTGGACAAATGTGTGTGGAGGGTGTGACTATTAAGAAAAAAACACTTTTCAAATAATGTATGTATTAAAAATTGATATTTACATTTAATGAGAAGAATCTGGAAGGTTATGTAATAGTTTAGTATGTTAAATAAATAGTTAACATAAATGTGAATAGTGCTATTTCTGGGTTGAGGGTATATATGTGAATTTTTTATTTCTTTTTTGCTTTTTAGTTAACAGAGGTATTCCTCACCTTAATGAAGTATCCTATATCTAGTTAACAAAGACCATCTCCAGCCACTATAAAGAAAATGGTAAGTGTTATCTTTGATTTAAAAATATAATTGTTTTTATGAATACAAAAATTACCTGAACTACTGGAACAACAACCAAAAAAGCTCATATATTGAACATGAATTTTTTTGTGTTACAATGTGTATCCATTAAAATTTGTAGAAAACACGGCTTAACTTCTGAGCATCTTCTGAACACATCTGGAAACCAAATATCTCAATTAAGTCCACCATATCCCCATATCTCAAATAAATTAGTACACAGGTATAAGTACATGCATCTATGCATTTATATGCATGTTAAAAATAGCCGTGAATTTGGATACTAGTTGAAATTTAAAAATGCAGAAGTCAGGGAAGAAGGGAGAAACCTCTATTAAAAAGTACTTAAAACATTCCTGAAAATTTTACATTGATTTTTAACATAATGATCAGTGCAGACTTCCATTTTAACTGAATGATACCAAAAGGCTAAATGCTGGATCTTGCCTGTCTATGCCTCATCATTTCATTCTATCTAACCACCTTGTTCTCCATGAAGCTTTGTAAAATAACGCCCTTTTTTTTCTTCTCCCCCCTGGGAAATAGGTTTCTATATATAGTACATCTAACTTCCTCACTATGTTTTTGGTTTTTGTTTTTTTTTAAGAAAAGCATCACACACTTCAAAGCTTTGCTTTTGTTATTGAAGAGAGAAGAAGAGAGATGTAAGCTACAAATAAAATTTGACCTAAGGAACTCTGTTTAACTACCTTTGAGGAAAAATAAATAATGACTTAAAAAGAAAAGTCAGCTCATGCCCTTCATTTCCTTACTCCCTTAGGACTAAGGCAGACATTATTGTCTACACCCAATCATATCTTGAACAGTTAATCAATATGAACCAAAGGCAAGGGAGATATTATATATCAAATGTTTTCCCTGTAACATTATTTCAATCTGGGTTATTAGTTTTCTATTCCTATATAGAGTTATGATAATGTGAACTGACAAGAGATATGTAGAAGAACACGCCAATATTGTAGAGGCATTACCACAGACTGTCATTCCCAACTAATAGCTAAGAAGACAGCTAAGAAGATTCAAAAATCCAAGTGCACTTAAAGTGCTGTCCACAGAATGAATAATGTAGTTTGCAGATGCACACATATACATACCACTTTTCTGTCAAATGATTATTGCCATAACTGTAACTTTAATAAATAAAATACAAATTATTATAAAAGTAAATTTATAGGTGCCTTTTCCTAGATTGTATTTCCATATTCACTGAACATTGAAAGTTCACTGATTGATAAGTATGCCCCCATCTCCATTTTTTTTTTTAAGTTGAGGGGAGCTAGCTTTATTTGTCAAAAAGTTAGAGTACTATCAATGTAAGTTTTGGATGTTTTCAGTGAGAGGTATAAGAAAGTGACTGGAAACAAAGTATATAAAAATATAGAAAATAAAGAGCACAGGGAAATGGGACAAGATTGCCTGAGTTTATGTTATAATTTTATTGTTCGCAAGGTGTCTGATATTGGTGGAGTTACTCCATGCTCAATTTGCTCCTTGGTAAAATAGGAAAAAGTAAGGTACAGACGGCATCTATCCCTTAGGTTTATTGTGAGAATAAAATGTGGCTCATGTGTAAAAATCTTAGAGAATGCCTGATACCTGATACCTGGTGATATAGATTAGATTACTTAGCAAATATTTTCTCTCTTTCCCAAACCATGCAAAAAAATGTAATCTGCCCATGATGGTGATCTTGGCTAAGGGACTCATCTTGGCCAAGGGAAGGTGGGTGGAAGCAGCAGGGTGCTTGTCTGAGCAGAGGCCTTAAGGAGCACCACCTGTGTCTACTTGAGTCTCTCGTTCTTCTGGTTCTCTCACATGAGAAAGTCAAGCCAGTTAGTATGGCTGGCCTTAGTGTGGCCTCAGAATGGGCTTCAGAGTCACCCCAGTACACCCTCAAGCACATATCTGAGAATAAATGCTTATTATTATATGACTGTATTTTGAGGTAGCTTATTACAAGGCAATAACCAGCCAAAAGGTTAAAAAAAGTCAAAAGTTATCTATAATTATTAATACAAAAAACAAAACAATCTGCCTTTTCATGGAAAGTGAATGACAGTTATTAGGGATCACTAAAAATACTTTATTCTCACTGCTCTCAAAAACATAGTAGGTTTACACTTCTCTGCCTACTAGAACTCACACATAACAAACTAAACTGCCTTAGGTCAACATGAGCAAAAAAAATGAGTGTCATTTTCAGGTAGAAGCTTCTAGAGAAAGTATATACTTTATCATGTTCTCTGTTCCTTCCTCCATGGTGGCCCACAGTATTCCATACAGCATCTCTGAATCATTCTGGGTCTGAGAGCAAGAATAACAGTGAAATAGACTAGAATCTTCAGACAACATGTGATCGATATGTGGCATGAGTTAGCAATAAATGTTGTAACATTATAAGACATGGAGATTCTGAAATTGTTACCACAGTGTAACAGCCTATAATGACTGCTAAATAAAAGCATGGTATAGGTGACATTGGCAAGAAGGTGAAATAGAAGATCCGCAGCATCACACCTCCAAGAAAAGTATGAGTAGGAACTACCCAAAGGCAAGAATATACCATGAATCACCAGAAATTTGAGGTGATGTTAAGAAACCTGGGCTCTCATAATCAAGAGCAACTGTGACCGGTAAGAGAACAATCATTTTAGACTGTGCCATTCTCTTCCCCAGGCCAGCATAATGCCATTCATAGAGAATTTCCCTAGACCCACAGCTTCCCAGGTGAGAGAAGGAAATTAGAGTTGAATGTCCCATCTCTCTGTGAGTCTAGGAATTTTCATAAGAAGCTCACTGTGGTCCCACCTCTTTAATATATGGTACTGTGAGAATTGACTATGCACATTAAGAATAATAAAACTAGACTCCTGTCTCTCATCTTATAAAAACAACTCAAAATGGATTGAAAACTTAAATGTGAGATCAAAACTGAAAGAAATTCTAGAAGAACACACAAGAGAAATATTTTATGACATTGATTTAGGCAAGGAATTTTAAAAATAGGAACTCAAAAACACAATCAAGAAAAAATAGACAAATTGGATTACGTCAAACTAAAGAAAAATAGACAAATAGGATTACATCAAACTAAAAAGATTTTGCCTAGCAAAGAAAACAATGAACAGAGTAAAGAGACAACCTATAGAATGGAAAGTAAGCTATACATTTGACATAAGGTTAATATTCTGCCACCACTCTAGATTGTGGCCATTCCTATATAAAGAACTCAAACAACTCAATAGCAAAAAACCCAAACAAACAACCAAAAAAAAACTCCCTAAGTAATCTGATTAAAAAATGAGCAAAATCGGGCAGCGCCTGTGGCTCAAAGGAGTAGGGTGCTGGCCCCATATGCCAGAGGTGGTGGGTTCAAACCTAGCCCTGGCCAAAAACTACA
>NW_003852635.1:34455-50352 GCF_000181295.1 Otolemur garnettii | reverse complement strand
AAAAAAAAAAAAAAAAAAGAGCAAAATACCTAAATAGACATTTTTCAAAAGAAGACATACCAATACCTGCAGGTATATGGAAAAATGCTCAATATTACTCAGGAAATACAGATCAAGACCACAAGTTAGAATGGCTATTATCAAAAAGACAAAAAACTCAAAAGACTGATGAGAATGTGGAGAAAGTGAAACTTACACACACTGTTGGCAGGAATGTAAATTGTACAGCCATTATGAAAACTAGCACGAACGTTGTTCAAAAAATTAAAAACAGAACTACCATATGATCTATAAATTCCATACCTGGGTATATATCCAAATGAATTAAAGTCTGTATCTCAAAATGGTATCTGCACTCCAGTGTTTATTGAAGTGTTATATAGTGATGGAATCAACCTTAATGTCCATCAGTGAATAAATGAATGAAGAAAATGTATGAGGTCTGACAATTAAGTTCATGAACTCATCCTAGGAAAAGTGCTATATAACTTATTGCTGAATATGCCTCTGGTACCTTCAAAATACTCCCCTGGAGAAACTATGCACTGAAGCCAACATATTACCCTTAAAGTCCTGTATGCCATCAAAATGTCTTCCTTTCAATATTTCCTTTATCTTCGGGTAAAGAAAAAGTATTGGGAATCAGATTAGGTGAGTAGGGAAGGTGTTCTAATATAGTTATTTGTTTACTGTCTAAATCCCCCCTCAAACATAGTTAGCTGGTGCATTGTCATGATGCTAGAGCCATGAATTGTTGGCCAAGATTTTTGGTTAAAATTTTCCTGTTTCTCTATTGATGTTTACTTGGTCTACTATACTTATTACAGCCAGCTGAAGATTTTGACCCACAATTAGACAAATTTTTGCAATGTTTTCATCAGTTGTCATCATTACTGGCTGCCCTGACCACTCTTTTCCTCAATGATACTTTCTCCCTCCTCAGAAAAATATTTAATCCATTTGTACACTGCAGTTTTCTTCATGGCATTATCCCCATAAACTTGGAGTAACATGTCCCTGATTTTTTTGCAATGTTTTCTGTAGTTTTAAGTCACCAAGTTTCAGATAATTTGTTAGCGTGTCCTTGGGAAACTAACATAAAAGGTATACTGCCCAATATCCTCTAGCCTGGACTAAAAGCTAATGACTTTTCAAATGTTAAAATGACCCTTGGACCTGCAATCTTTATAGTAAGGAAGACTGAAAAACTTCCTTAGTATCCAAGAGGTCATTTTCCCCAATGCCCTCTTTAAATACAGACAAAAAGGATATTGGAATACAAAGGAACTCTAAAAGGTGTAGCCAAAGACTACTGAGAACAAAGTTCTAGGCAGCCGCAGCCAGAGGATGAATCAGAGCCTCATCACAAAACATCACCCTCCGCAGGGTGAGGTCAAGGCTGGCCTGTGCAGTTGCACAAGGCCCTGGGTTCAGAAGGAGTCCATACTTGGTTTAACATTCTATTAAAATGTTTTGAACAAGGAGCCATGCATTTTCATTTTGCACCAAGTCCTATCATGTAGCCAGTTCTGAGAAGAGTCCCCTACTAATGTCTGCACAGTGAGATTTCCAAAATTGTTATAAACCAGTGACTATTCTGTGTCTCTCACACTTAATGGCAATGTTTACAGCTATTGTCCTATCCCAATTCCCCCAATGAATATTATTGAGTCTGACAAGGAAGATAACTTGTTTCTTTTAATTCACTGTTCTTTTGAACAAAAGGAGCTACCTTCAGAGTAGATGAGAAAAATGCCAACCATCGCTCAGAGAACCCGGACTTTAGTTCCTCTGAAAGAGCTTGTTTCTGAGGCTCACACGGTGGGGAAGAGATAATAGTCCTTATGGAAGGGATAATGTATTTTCCATGTACAAAGAAGAGCAGCAAATTATTTGGTGACAAAAGGAACAGGCTTGTGATAGTTGTTTGAGTGTTGTCAATGCCAGGTTGTCTTCCTGTCAGACTTAGACATGGGCATATGAGTTGCTTTGATTAATACAATTTGGACAGAAGTTGTGAGTTACACTTTCAACAAGGAGCTTTACTACATACTTTCTCAAATTGACTGAGGAATTCTGCCACCACTCTAGATTGTGGCTATTCCTACAGCCAGGTCTCTGATTGTGGAAATAGCAACGTCGCCCAAAGCATCCAGCTGATTCTCAACAAACAAATGGCATTTGTGAGAAAAGCCTTTCATGTTTAAAGCTATTAACTAATCTTGCTTTTTACTACTCTATAATTGGTTTACCTTGTTTGATCAGGGGAGAGCATTTTTCAAAGTTCAATCCCCCCAGACGTCAGAAGTGAAGACAGTGACAGCCAGGGGATTGGTAATCCAGATGCCAGCGCAGCTGCCCCTCCTGGCCTCCCCCTCCCTGCCCTCCCTGCACTTCTGCTTCTTCCCTGCAGGGCAAGGAATTCGAAAGTATTCTGAGGAAGGTGACCCTCCTGATTGGTCACACAGATAGAGGAGATCAAGACTGAGACTAGTTATGCACTGGGTAGCTTATAAACAACAGAATTTTATTTCTCACAGTCTAAGAGCCTGCAAATTCCAAGAAGCAGGTGACAGCAGATTTGGTGGCTAATAAGGTCCTATTTCTCATAAATAGTTACATCTTGCAGTGTCCTCATATTGTGGAAGGGACAAGGCAACTCTCTGGGTTTTTTTTTTTTTATATATATAAGGACACTAATCCTATTCATGAGGGTTCTGCCCTTATAATTTAATTACTTCCCAATGGCCCCTTGTCTCAATACCATCACCTTGGAGAATAGGATTTCTACATGTGCGTTTTTGGGAAATACAAACATTCAGACTATACAGGGAAGCTGTAGACATCCTTTATCTGGAGGATTATAAAAACATACTCTCATCTGAATGTGATTGTAGATTTTGCCTCAACACTGCCTGAAATTCAGAAGTGTTAAGGTCTGTTTACACCTTTCTACTATAAAACTGTGACAGATTGGGGACACACACACACATATATATATAATATATGCACGCATACACACACAGAGTAAAGAATTTGGAAAATGAAGTTCTTGAAATTTAAAGTGAGTAGTTCTAACATTAGGAAAATTATCACCTTCTATTTGGAAATCCTACAACCAAACAACCCTGGTTGTATATATAAAGATGAGACAAATAACTGTTTCTCAACATTAAACAGCCTATTTACTATATAACTCTAAGATTTTTCCAAATGGCAGCTATGGTTATCTCACCATATTCTAACAGCTGTCAAGGATTGGCCCATGATGGTGTGAAATATAAGCCATCTGTTACCAGTGGGAAAACTGATTATTCAAGAAGCATGGTGCTTTCGCATCACGTATAGACCCACGAGGTATTTAGCCACATAGGAACATGGATAAATAGGGCATTCTTTAGGGAAACAGGTGCCATCCAGAAGGGTTTGAAAGAACTATGAAATTGATCCAAACTTCACACTCTGGAGCATACGGATGTGCCATTATTTTCCCTATAGGAGTTGGTCCATGAGTGGAAATATCCCTGAGAAAAGGCTTTAGAGTAAGAAAAAAAGAAAAAAAAAATTGAGACACTCTTAATTAAAATGATTAAGTACCAGAAAGACAATAATTAAATTTCATCATCCTATTTTAAAAGTCAAAAATAGAGGTACCACAGATTTCCTGTAAGGTCTTGGTCAAGTGATTTAATCTTTCTGGCCTTTAGTTTCCACATAAGCTTAACTGGATTATGACATTTTCCAACCACTCATTACATTTTTATAAAATTTATATGATTTAATATTAAACGTTTTCTAAGAGATGAGATATAAAATGTCAGGTGTAGTTTTTATTATGGATCCTGATCAAGTGCTCAAACACCTTCACTTATATGGATTGAATTCACTCTTGGCACCAATCTCTGAACTGATAAAATAATTTATAATGTTTGTCTCAAGAAGATGAAGAACATGGCAGAGACTGCTGGTTTCCTACACAGTATCCATTTTTCTTTCTTACCGCAGGATAAGAGGCTGAGAAGCTGAGCAGAAAGTAGAAGCTGAGAGACTCAGAAGCCAAACAGAGCTTTTGAAAGGTCACAGAAAAGAACCCAAAACCGAGGCTCATGCTGACAAAAAGTAGAAAATCTGACAAGCATTAGGATATTTTATTAGGGACTTCTAAAGAGGTACATTCTGAGGGTAATGGTCAATAAGATCAGCCCTTACAGATACTAAAGGCCAGGTTGGAATCAGCTCAATACCTGAATGGATTGAAGTGATCTCTCATTACATTTAATGTTCACCAAACACAAATGCCCTTCTAGATAACTTCATTAAGAAGAGGATAATCTTATTCTGAGCCTCAAAGTATCCTTAAAAACATCCATGTGTAATGCCCAGGATGTCTAAGACTTCAATTAAAACAATCAGGTATGCAAAAAGGCAAGTTATTGAAAATAAAGAGGAAAAAATATATCAGAAAAATAAGCTCACAGAAGCTTCATATATTTCAGTTATGAAACAATGACTTGAAAATATCTGTAACAAATATGTTCAAGAAACTAAACAAAAGATGGTGAAGGTAGCAGAAACTGGAACAATAAATAGACATTTTGGAATGAAAAACATTAGTTGCTTACTAATAGCTCAACAGAAAGGTTTAATAAAATCAATTGACTTTTTAAACATTAAAAATTAAAATCAAGCAAGGTGGTGCCTGTGGCTCAAAGGAGTAGGGCGCTGGTCCCATATGCCGGAGGTGGCGTATTCAAACCCAGCCCCGGCCAAAAACTGCTAAAAAAAAAAAAGAAATTGAAATAAAGTGAAGAGAAACAATATTATATAAAATATAGAAAAGAGTGTGAAATCTGGGGAACAGAGTAGAATAGATCATACACATTTTTCAGAATGAAATATGAGAGAGTATATCTGGAAGTATTATAACCAAGAGTTTTCCAAAAAGACAAAGGATCTGAAGCTACAGACTCAGGAAACACTGAAAACTCCAAGTAAATACAAAGAAAATTATCCTCAGTTCACCATGGTAAAATTGCTGACAACTGAGAAACAAGAGAGAAAATCATAAACTCAACCAGACAAAAAAGATATTTTTTCCCCTGAGGGAATACTAATAATACTTTTACTGACTTCTCAACCAATGGAAGATGAAATACAATAGAATAGTATGTTCATATTGCTGGAAAAATGAGCAAGACCCACAAAAAACCTTGCCAAACATAGAATTCTATACTTACCAAAATTATATTTTAACAAGTAGGTAAAATAAAAACTTTTTTTTAAAGGTCCTAGGCTATAATTTTAACAAAAGAGTAAGATAAGATATTTCATGGTTAAGGTCAGGTAACTATATAAATACAGGTACATAATATACTGTGAGAATAAGCAAAGAGAACCTCATTGGAACTTTTTCTTTAGATTATTACACTGAGATAATAAACTAAAAAAAAAATCCCCTGTATCCTCTGTCTAATCTACAAAACAAAAAGTTATCTGCATCAACTAAATTAGAATCACATATAAATTCTATGTAATTGAAACTTCATAAAACTTCCTCATTTGAGACAAGGGAAATAGGCAAATGCCATTAAGAAAGTGGTGAGGGGTTTAAAGGAGGGTACAAGCACTAGTGACCATCTCTGCAGTGCCAGCTGTGGGAGCATTTCGAACTGTGGAAAACATTTCATTGAAACAAAAATCTAGAGAGTTAATCATTAGCAGTTGCTTACTAAAGAAAACACTAAAGGGGTTGTTTTTAGGCCAAAAAAAAAAAAAGTTCTGTGGTTCTGTGTGCCAAAAAGCTGCACAGGATAGACAGAAGTTTCTGCTGAGCTTCCTACAAAGCTGAAATCACCCCCATCCACTTTTTCATCTGGGAGAGGTATGGGGGGAAGAGTTTGCTTCCAACTTTATTAAGATTGTTGACAAACCCAATGTCTTGCCACTAAAGAAGGTTATCATCTTAGATTTCTGCCTATCATATTGCACACAAGAGAAAAAATAAATGTAAAACTATAAACTTAAAAGTAAAAGGGAGAAAATACATACCATGTGCACAACAATCAAGATAAAATGTGCATTTATATAAACAACAAAGAGAAATGCATAAGTAAAAAATGTTAATACAAATAAAGAGATATTTCATAAGGACGAAAAGGTCGATCCACAATGTTAAATTTGAGATCAAATTTCAAAAGTAAAACAATATGTTTCTAGAAGGTAACAGGAAAATACATTCATAAATTTTGTATTAGTAAAAATTTGTTAGCAGCATTTACCACCAAGGAAAAGATTGATAATTTAGAATACATTAAAATTAAGAATTTATTTTAAAAGTCCAAAGGCAAAATATCAAGTGGAAGAAGATATTTGCAACATGTAGTTGACAAGGAGCCTCTAACCCACTCATGCACATCAAGACAAAGGAAAATAACTCAACAGAAGGACAAAGAGACTTATCAGCAATCTTATAACAGAAGAAATCCCAAAGGCTGGTGAAATAGAAAAGATTGTGCCATCCTTTTAATCATGGAAATTCAGTATCAAAACAATCATGAGCTATCACTGCCCACTCAGAAGCTACAATTAAAAATATATAGCACTGAGATTTAGAAAGGTTTTAGAGCAACTGGAGCTCTCATAACTGCTGATGGAAATATTTAATGGTACAAGAACAGTGGAAAACTGGCAATATCTAAAGTTCAACATCTATAGAACCTACATCTCTAAGTATAAGCTTTACTAGATTCATATTACACAAATCAAAATACATAGATAACAATAACCACAGCAGCACTATCTATAACAGCTGAAAACCAGAAAAAAAAGTTCAATTATCTATCAGTACTGTAACAGAAAGTCAAACTTTGCTTCATTCATTCACTAGAATGTGAAATTTAATAAACTATTGCTACATATAATATGACGGCATCTCACAATTCACAACACAAACACCTGTCACGTGAATCTCAAACAATGTGGAATGACAGAAGCCTGACACAAAGAAACGTAGATTGTATGATGTCCATAGAAAGTTAGAAAGTAGACAAAAATAACTGATGGTATTAGGAGCATGATAAGGATTATGTTTGGAGAGAAGTGTAAAGTTAATGAGTGTAAGGTTAGTGGCAGGAGGGGAGACTTCAAGGTAGTTAATTACACTCCATTATTAAAATCTGAATAATGGTGAAAATGTGTTCACTTTGTAATAATTTATCTTACTTATCTGTTGCATTGTTATGTGTACATATTATACTTCACTGAAATGTTTACTGAGCATACAAAAGATTTTGAAAATAATGCCTAAAGAATAATATTTTTACATACATACTGGATAATTTTATTAGTATTTTGGTACATTTTGGATGGGAATTACTAGGCAGATGGCATTGTAAACTCCTGAAAGTTCGACTGTTTTTTTTCCATTGTGTTGAAAATGAATATAATCTAAAGAGAAAGGAAGTAGGTCTTGGTCACTACCCTTTTTGCATACTCTACGTAATCTTCACCCAACCCTGTCAAATAGGTGGGTATCTATCATTACATTTTACTGATGAGAATACTGAGTTACTGAAAAATTAAATGCTGAAGATCTCATATCTAATACCTGCTGAAAACAAGAGCTCAAAATCAGATCTGCCTGAATCCAAATGCCATTTTCTTTCTCCTTGACCAAAATATACAAAAGATTGTACCTAAGAAAATAAAATGAGCACAAAATTATGTCATTTTATGAGCAGCAAATTTATGCCCATAAAATCCCAAGTTCTAGCTCCAGGATCTGTGTCATTTATACACACTTACCACTAAAAACAGAATATCTTTTTGTAGCACCACTAAAAACAGAATATCTTTTTATAGATTGACAAAACCATTAGAACTATTGGAAAAGTGAAATTTTTGTTATTGTTGTTTGTTTGTTTTTAAGAGATAGGGTTTCACTGTTTCCCAGGCTGGAGTGCAGGGGCCTGATCATTGCATACTGTAGCTTCGTATTAAGGGAAAATTTTTTAATCTATTTGTACAGATGACGGAGGATGGGAAAACATCTTAAAATATTTTTATTAAATCTAGTTCCTAAAGATTTTCATAGTTTATAAGCTCCAATAATAGAGTTATCTCATTGGCTCTGAATTTTATTTCCACCCTAAATGCCTGACATTTGCACTTAATGTTTAGTTAAAGTAATACAGTAGACACATTCCACTTCTTTCCAGTCATTTATGCTTTGCCACAGTTTGTGTGTACTCACTACTTCATTAGACACAAATAGTTTGAGTGTTTGGTGTGTTCTAGGTACTATGCTAAGCAAGGCCCTGAAGACAAAACATAGTCTCTGTCTTCAAGAAACACTATATGGAAGAGAGACGAAATAAGTCACCAGGCCTTTACAACCCAGTGGGAGCTTCTGCGAAAGCTATGAGTATCTAGTGCAGGACAAAAGGGAGTCAGGGAAGATTAGAAGAGAAATATGAGCATATCAGAAAGGGAAGATGAGTGGAGCCAGACAAGGGCAATTCAGGAGCTCCCAGACAGCAGTCCTTGGCAGAGAAAAAAGCATGGGTATGACAAGGTAGAAAGTGCTCACAAAATTGAAACTTGTTGTGTAGAATTTGAGTATTGAGTATAAAAAGAGTGTGTGTCAAGAGATAAGTCAGGATAAATCAGCAGAAGGCATATTACAAATATCACTGGAACTCATTTTAATAAATTTAGACTCCTCATCAGGGTAATGAAAAGCCATTAAAGAATTCTGATATTAGATTTTGATTATAAAAAACATCACTTTAAGTACCATGTGGAATACAGACAAAAACTGGACAAAATTGGAGTCAGGGAAACATATTGCAAGGCTGTGTCAGGTAACCAGGCAAGAAATGAAGATGGTCTGCATTAGGGTAGAATCAATAGGATGGGGGAAGGTACAAAGTGCCTTCTTTAAGGAGAAACAATGGAGAGAATTTGGCATAGGGTTGACAGGAAGAGAGAAGTCATGGATGACAGCCAGGTTTCTCATGGGGTAAGTGGTGGCACCCTTCAGTGACATGAGAACTAATGGGGGAATGGTCTATAAATCAGGAAGATGTTAGGTTGAGTATATGTTGAATTGAAGGTGGCAGTGAGTCAGTCATGCAGATATTCTAGTTGGCAACTTAAATATCTAGGACTAGAATTTGAAAGAAGAATCTGGCTGGAAGCTGAAATGTGGAGGTCATCAGGACTAGCACTTATTGGAACCAGTGGTTAGGACAAGACCACAAGAGAGGAAGGTGACTACGAGGACTTCACCTTAGAAACAGTGCTACATACTTCATTGCTGAATATCACCACAATCACCTTTGAAGTACTACCCTTGGGAAGATATGCACTGATGCCAGCACCTAGTCCACCCTTCAAAGCAATTTTGGAATTCTGTATCTAGAAAGGCCATTAAAGCTGTGGTCATATTATCCTTGATGTCTTGAATGTCATCAAATGTCTTCCTTTAAATATTTCCTTTATCTTTGGTTAAAGAAAAAATTCACTGGGTACCATATCAAGTGAGTGGGGAGGGTGTTCCAGTACAGTTATTTGTTTACTGGCAAAAAACTCCCTCAGACAGTGCCATGTGAGCTGGTGCATTGTTGTGATGCAAGAGCCATGAGTTGTTGGCCAAAATTTTCATACATATTTTCCTAACTGTTTCTCTACCAATGTTTTCTTGGTCTTCTATGCTTCTGAAAGTCAGCCAACAATTATGACACATAATTTCATAATTTTTTTCATATTTTTTTCATCAGTTCTTCTCTTTGCTGGATGCCCTGACTTCTCCTCATCCGTGAAATTTTCTCTCCCCCCTAAAAAAAATTGAATTAATTTGTACATTGACATTTTCTACATGGCATTATTCCCATAAACCTAGACTAACATGTCCCAGATTTCACTTTTTCTGTTGCCAAGTTTAATAATAAACTTAATGTTTGTTTGTTGCTCAGATACAAGCTCCAACATTCTCACGACAACACACAAAAGCACACAACAGCAATAATTAATGTTGCTCAGCAAGACACTATCACATCAACATGAACACAACTGTGAGACACTGATATACCGAGGTTATGACACTTTACCGAGTTGTTTGTATAGTGCTGCCAATGTAAGCACATAGTAGCAAGTTCATAAACTTAACTGTCAGATCTTCATATGACCAGGCCAGTAGGCATCATTGGTAATTGGGGTTTGGGAGGAGAAGGCACTTTCCCTCCTGTTCCTTCTACCTTTCTCCTTCTGTCACATGTTAGCACCTGTATCAGAGAAGATGCCAAGCAATTTTAAAACTGAGTTAGGAAGTAGAGAAGACCCAAGTCAGAAAACAAAGCAAAAAGCATTTTACTGGCAGCTCAATCCCACTATCACAGTAAATGATGCCACAAGTTGAAGAATCTCCTACATTTTCTACCTTCACCTGGGAAAGCAAAAGAATGAGTTCCCTGCATTGCTTCTGCCAGCATCAAACAGAGTAGATTGAACTTGTTATGTCAGCTAAGATTCTTTTCTCACAGATTTTGTTATAAAAAGATCAGTCTACTTAATGGTGTCTTATATTTACAAAGTGATTTACAGTTTTCAAAACACTTTCACACATGTTGTTTCATTTGAGTTTCACAACAACTTCACAAGGTCCATTATCGTCCCCATTTCATTGACAAGGAAAGAAGGAGGTGGATGTTTCTACTTCATCATTTATTAAAGTTTATATTTGGGTTTCTGATGCTGGTTCAGTAAAGTGAAAGTCAAATATCCTGGTTGGGCTGATATAACCTTCTAAAAGTTGCCACTTCTTACAATCCCTGGTCTGCTTTGGTCTGTATTCTAATTTTGTTAGACAAGAGGCAGCAGTTTTGTCGTTAGAGGCATGCTTGCAGTTGCGCCAGAAGTCTTGCATTTTACTTTCAACCATATCCAGGAAACTCACTTATGATGCCCTAGTCTATTTATGAAGCCAGGCAACTAGCACCTGTCTCCTGGGATTATGGCTGTTATGGGGATGAATAGGATGGCTCAGTGTCAGTTGTCAACTGTGATAGGCCGTGCACAGTAGAAAAGCGATGATTCTTACACTTCCGTATGCATCACTTTCATGAGGAGGTTTGTAAAAATGTTAATGTCTGGATCCCAACCTAGATATTTTGAATCATAATTTCCAGGAGTGGATTCAGCATATCTGTACCTTTAAAAATACAGTTGAAAAAACCAGCTTAGGTGTCATAAGCTTTACAATTACAGTGAGGCAGCAGAGCAAGACAGCCGGCTATGAATGTGTGCTCAAGACTCAGATGTGCCTGAGCAGAACCACAGCTCTGCCACTCACTGGCTGTGTGAGCTGAGCAAATCACGCCACCCTGTGATTCCTGGCTGCCTTGTGGTACTGATTAAAGGCATATAAAACCTCCACCATAGCTCCTTATGCAGAAAAACCTTCAAAACAGCCACTGTTCCTATACATATTGGTGCAACTCTTTGTGATTATGATCAGGTAGGTCACTGAAGCCTCTGACCACAGGGCTTCTGCTTTCAGCTCCCGCTGAGGTGGTCTAGCTGCTTTCTCAGAGAAGAGACTAGGAGCACTGAGAGCTCAGCCTGCACAAACTCTGAAACCCCCCTGGTTTCTCAAACCTTTTTCTAGAACCCTAGAAAAGTGAAGAAAGGGTTTTTCTATGAAGCTCAGAGAATTGCTGGAGACAGATCTACTGAAAGTCATAAAAGACCACTTTGAAACATGTGGTTCTGAAATGCCCTGCAGAGAAAAGGCTTAACTCTTGACTTTTGTTTGCCTCCCCATCCCCGCCCCTTTAGGAAGCACAGACAAGCAGTTTCCCATCAGAGGTAGAGCCCCTGGGTGGCAAGAGGTTCTGCCCTAAAGTGGCCAGTTCTTTCATGGGCTCTCCTGTGGATGTCTGCACTGACTCTTCATTCACGCCCAGCTGTGAGGTGGGAGTAGCATCCTGTCTTACAGAGGAGGAAATTCAGCCTGAGAGAGTTAGAGTCATGGAACCAGGCCAGCATATTTTATGAAAGTTGCTGTCCTTAATGTCTCTGGGAAGAGGATTGATGCCTCCTAGCTTTCCTGCCTTCACGTGTGGCAATAGGCTCCGTAGTATAGTTCCTCACCACTCCAAGCCTGATGAAGAACCATTATCAGCATCACCTAGCAACGTGTTAAAAAAATAGCATCTCAGGTCTTATCCTGGACCAACTCTAAGAGTCCACATATTTGTGAGGGTCCCCAGATAAGTTGAATGCACATTAATTAAATTTGAGAACCACTGGTATGGTAGGTAAACATACAAACTCCAGACCCATGCTTGCTAGGCTCTCACCCTTGTTTTGTCTTTCTGCAAATACATCACCAAGGACAACTATTAATCTATTCATGCCTCAGTTTTCTCATCTGTAAAATGGTCATGATAACAATACTAACTTCAGAGACTTGTATGTAAAATTCTTGGTCTACAGCAGGCTCTATACATGGCAGGAGAGGATCTCTTTTTATCATTATTATATTACCACAACACTACTTAAGAGTGTAAGCCATTTTCTCCAGACCTTTAAGTCCAAAGTTCTTGGTCTAGGACCCTGACTTCTCTGTCCGCCAGGTACTTACAAAAATATCAATTTTACATTACATTCCTTACTTCATCTATAGAACCACATTTAAGAAAATGTTCCTGGCAAACACATTAATCTTTAAGTCTTCACAAAGGAAAAGAGAACCACCAATCAGCCGGGCATGGGCTCTAACCTTAGTGCAGGAATTACACACACAACACTAGGTAATCAACCTGAGAAGTTTATGGCCCACCCACTTGAGACTTTAGTGTTATTAGCTAATTAAAGAGAGGATGTGTCCTCTTTTATATATTGCACTTAATGAATTAGATAATCCCAGCCTAGTTACCATGGTATACTATTTATAAAGACCTGCCATTTGGTTGTAATTTTTCAACTGATTAGAGCTTAATTTCTCTTGTAAATTGCCTACAAGTAACAAATTTACCATAGAAGGGTGTCCAGGTTTATGGCAAAGTAAAATTTATCTCTTTGGGCTTCCTTGCTCTTGAAGTAAAACACAGCACCAGGGCTTTGCTTGCCTTCATATCCACATCCATCTGAGCAAGAAAGACACGGATGAAGAGGCTGTAACAGAACTGAAACTACACAGCTGTAATGAAAGAGAAACAGTGGTTTTCTCTTTAAATATATTATGTTCTCTTGCTGCCTTATTTGTGTCTTTCTGGAATGACAAGTCGTTTGTATAAAAATAAAGAGGAGACCTTCTACCTGAGTATATTTGAACAATTTATTTTTCACTGAAAGCTTTTAAATAAACCAAATCATATTATGATCTTCTTCTCCCTCCCTCTGCCTCTACCACCCTCTATCTCAAATGCATGTACCTCATTACAACAAACGTCACTCATTTTTAGACTCCAATTTGCCACCATCCCACACAGACCTGCTGTTCCATCTCTCCATGTTAATTCCCATAAATAACTGATATCAAAAATGCAGAGTCTTGGAGATACATTTCAGAAAACTCCAGAAACCAGAAACTGGAAGGCTATCCAGGCCTTGGAAGTTTGCTAGTGATGTGTTTAATCTTTCTCCAAGGTTTCAGCAACACATTAATGGCAGAAGGTTAGCACTGTCCATCATAAAATTACAGTAATATATAAAGTATGGCAAATGTAGCTTTAGAAAAATTCCAGAGCAACTTCCAAGTAACCCATATGTTCATAGGCTGCTTATATAGATGCAGGATAATTTATGTACCAAACACATATGTGATTCCTAAGACTTATTTAGAAGTCACAGTGTTTTAAAGGTTTTTAAGTTGAAGTCTTCATCTCTGGGGATATAAGACTTGGTGATGAGTGGCTATACCATGAAGCCAAGTCATCACACTATCTAAAAGAAACACACTGCAGCTTAAGTTAGCCAAAGGATTCTGGAAACCTGACCCCTAACTTCCAAACAGCATAATTACTTACCTGTGCAGGGGCCTCTCAGTAAGGAATTTTATAGATAAAAACAAGTGTCAGGGAGTGAAAATGACCTGCCCAAGCTGAAGTTATAAGTGGGATTAGTCAGGAATAATTGCCCAGCCTATCAAACCCATATGACATTGATAGATATGTTCAAAGGATAGTGAGTTTTCCCAACTATATTTTCAATGCAACTGAAAAGATCACAATATGTTCTTTATTGTGAAAATTTTAGTTTATTTCTCTGAAACTTTTCTTTAATATACCTTATGGCAGTATGTCTTGGCATTTTCTTCTAGTGAAAACTAATACATACAGTAACTAAATGTCATGAACTGTATCTGAAAGGAACAAAATTAACCTGAATTCAGTTCTTACAGTTCAATACTTTTCAAATTGTTTTCTTCAGAATCCTAGAGACTCCAATAGAGGTAGACCAAAGACAACTAAGGAAAAGAGAGGAAGGAGCTGAAAATGTGAGGCTCTGCCTCTCACCCTTTCTTCAACTATACCAGACTTCATTTCAAGAAAGGACTTTGCTAATAATAATAATAATAATAACTTTAAAAAAATACTATTATAAATCAGTCAGGGGTGAGATAGGAGAGATATGACATAATACACAGATCTGGTGGCCAAATATCTCACTTTACAAATTAGTGAAGCACTAATTATGTGGAGGAGAGATCTAACTGAATTTCTATCTACAACCTATTTCAGGGATTGGAAAACCATCTCAAGTTACACAGTTGTCCCAGTGGGCCCTTTCAACAGAGCCCTAGTCATATAGCCACCTCTGTAGAAGACATATATAGGACTAACATGGTATATTATTAAATAGTTTTCTTCTTTAATAGTCCACTTTACAGTAACAGGCTCAACATTCAGAAGAAGAAAGAACCAATAAGCTAACATAAAATGGAATTCTGTACAAGGCAATTCTGAGTTGTCATCTACGATTGTTCTGCACAAAGAGAAAGATAACTTTCCTTTCAATAACATCCAGTCTGAGAAGACATCATGGATGATTATGTTGTCACACAAATAAATTTCATTTTTGTCCATTTGGAAATATGTTCACTTATCGCTTTCCTATAATACTCATCATTTAATAGAACAGATTGCTTTTTCTGTAAACCGCCAGTTAATAAAAATTTTAGAGTTTGTAGGCCTTGTAGTCTATGCCACAATGATGCAACTCTGTGATTATAGAAGAACAGCAACCACAGACAATATGTAAACAAGTGAATGTGGTGGTTTTCAACAAAACTTTATTTATAAAAATAACCAGTGGGCCATATTTGGCATCTGGACCATAGTCTATCAGCCCCTGGAAACAGAAATCCATTTAAATATCTTTCCTCCATATAAATGATGTTTCAATAATTTGGAAAATGAGGATTTGAAAATTAATCCCCTCCATGTAAGGTATTAAGTGTTGTCAAGGTCTTTTGCTGAGTTGTAATTAAGATGACTTATTAAAAGCAGATTAAATAGGACCCATTGTCCTACGTATTCTAAGTTCATATCATAGCCATTCAAATGAATTGCCTGCCTGCACATATTTTGTCATCAGCATGGAAAACCTTGACATTATGGTCTAACCAAGACTTTAATCAACCTAATTAACTAGTGACAGTATGGAAACAGGTACATCCTTAGTTAAATTAATACTTCAACAAGAATTCATGAAAAGAACATAAGTTTACAAATGCATCTGAACCATGAAAAATACATTTATTTATTTCCAGAATAAAAGATAGTCAACAGTACTTTTCCACCAAATGAAATACTTTGTATTAAATAACTAGCTACAACACACATCTGCTCACAAGAAAGCATTCTGAATGCTTCCCAGAGGCATGTCTGAACA
>NW_003852635.1:30956-34079 GCF_000181295.1 Otolemur garnettii | reverse complement strand
GCAGGGACTGATATGCTGATATGCAAAAAACCTTTAGTTTTGTACGTCTGGATTATAATAAATATTAATTGCTTTTGATGCTAGATAGATAAAAATTCCAATAGAGTTTAAGGGTTGCCACCCTTTAAACCCTGCAAAACCAAAAGCTAAAAACATAAAACTAGTGTCCAACAAAATTGTTTCTTAGAGGATATAGGTGATTGATTGATTGATTGACAAGCAGAAAGATGGTAGATACACATAGTTATAAATATGTGATCCTCTTTTATGTGGACCCATACAAAATGTGTCAAGTAACATTTAATTCAAAAATAATTCTTCTAGAGGGGTAATGAGGAATTCCCTCCCCAACCTCCTGAAAAAAATTCCACCCATCCTAATAGTGGGGAAAGATCAGACCTGATTTGAGGGGCTCTCCTCATTTGTCTTAAAGACAATTGGATTTCCCCAAATAGAGATTTCTTTTAAATAAAGAAAATGGAAAAAATTGCTAAATAAAGCCAGGAATCTTAACTTCAAAGAGCTTAATGAATATCCATGCTCCAGTGGAGAGTGATGCAGCAGCCAGTGGCCAGTGCAAGAGAGATAAAGGATCTAGGCCAAGGTAGGGTGCTGGGGTCCCTCCTGGAGGGCAGGATCCCTTAAGACCTATGGAACTGGTAGTGATCAACTGAAGAAAAATAAAGTTTAAAATGGCAAGACACACAGAATAGAGATTTCAACCCCCACTACTAGCTTATGGGGTTCCAGTAAGTGGCCCTTAGTATTTGTTCCACCCAGCTTTTATTGAAGGCTATTTTCTCATTTAGCCCAGAGGGTGAGCTGAGGAAGGGAACAAAAATGTCAGCAGATTCTCTGAGTAAGCATATTAGTTTTTATTCTATCTATAATCATTAACTTCAAGAGTCTGAGCAGCCTTGAAAATTTCAAAACCTGAACCTTGTAGGGGTAGCCTCCTGTCTGTGGTTATGCACACAGATTCCTTGGGGGAGGTTAATCCACTTTAGTTCAATATGGAGCAGATACAACAATGTCAGCCTCCTCTGAAGAATTGGTGGGAGAGAAAAATTTTCCTCTGATCTCCACCCAGAGGTGTCTTCCTCTGTTATTAGGGTATAAACCTTCCTGCCCATATTTCAGCATTTGAGCTGTCCCCTTGATCTCTGTTCTGGTCATAATACAAATCCCCACAATGGGTATTTGCTTTGACTGTTGACTAGGCTGGGGATGGCCTAGTTAATGTTTCTTCCTAGGCCTTGCTATAGCCTCCCCAACAGCCACTGTCTTCTTCAGTGTGTTCACAGCCCCAGCCGGGGTGTTTGCAAGCTGTATCCCTCACAGGCTAGGCTTCTAGGAAAAGCAGGAAACTGCTTGAATAAGGAATTTAGCAGCTGGTTTAAAAGCAAGCTAGCTAAACTACATTTATTCCACCTTGCTCAGCTTATTTCTCTGTTTTTCCTTTTCTCTGGGGGGTGTTTTCCCTTGCCAAGAATGGGGTCTTCAGTGCCCATTCTCCCTGCAGTAGGGGAAAGACAGCCTGTGGATGGCCCATATGGAAGAAGACCCAGATCATCCAGTAAGAAACTAAATGGCCTCCATGATGGAAGTCAGCCTAAATAAAGGGCAGATAGTAAATGCTGTAGGCCTTATGTACCTTCAGACCTCTTTTGCAAACAGTCTGATGTTTTTAGTGTGAAGCAATCATTGATGATAAATAAACTAATAGGTGTGTCTGTTTCCCAACAAAACTTATTAACAAAAACAGAAAGAAGGCAGATTTAGCCTACAGGCCATAATTTGAAGCCCCTGCTTTATATCAAATCTCCTTCTGACTGATTTCTTTATTTTTATTAATTTCTTAGTGGGAAAATAGTTTTCAGTAATAGCCTCTGGAAGGATATGGGGATGCTATTACTTCTTGAGTCTTGGCCTACCTTAGAATCTATTTCTGTTACTTTCATGCAAAGATTATAGCTTAGGTAAATATAGAATTATTAGAAATCAGTAGGATTCAGGCACATTGCTCCTCTATCTCTGATAATACAAGGAATACTGGCACACCATTTCTAGTTTTCTTTATTTTTACTGCTGAATTGTCTCAAGTCCAGAACATTGAACTAGCCCACAGTTTATTAGCAAATGATTTTTGCTAAACGATTAGCAAACGATAGGCTCCTTTATTTTTATTTTTTTTTATTTCAGATTAGTGTGAGGCTACAAATGATCAGGTTACATTGCTTGCATTTCTAAGGAAAAGTTCAAGTTGTAGTTGAGCAAATGATTTTTAAAAGACACTTCTTTTAGAAATTATTGATAAGAAAAAATGGCTAGAAGAAAAGTAATCAATGCAAATCCCAATAGGCATGCAATAGTGAGTCGACAGATATTTGGTAGAGATTTCCATATTCTTTACTGTCTTCTTACATAGTTTTTAATAGCTATATGAAAGGAGGATGAGAAGGGAGAGACAGAAGGGACTTTAGTTCTTTTTATTTCTCTAGAAGTTTCACATCAGATTTAGTATCTTCCTGAATCTGTGAGACTTTGAAAAATCAATTCTCTAGAACCTTGTACTTGTCTTCTAACTAGCCTGTCTCACCTGGGGACATTTCACAAATCAGCCACCTGTTTGAACTACTGAATCAATTCACACATCTGGTGCTTTTCCTCTATTGGTTCACATGACAGAGAACAATTTTATGGATTTGGACAGAGAATGGGCCCTGGCAACCACAATGGGAAGAGGAGGTTTTTATTTTGTTTTGTTTTTTGTTGTTGTTGTTTTTGTTTTCTGTGGTTTATTTGCCAAATCAGAGTCCGGTTATTTGTGAGTGGTTGGAAACTTCAGCCAGACAAAGGGATATACCAGAGAATTTCTTCTCTCAGCTAGAATGTGTGTATTTGCTAATTTGGTAGCAATTCAAACACAACTGGAACTTTACCTCTGTCTGACTGGCAGAGTTACCTTTATCATGAGTCCATTATGAATCTTCCTTTCTGATGAGCACCTGCTCACCAAATAAAGCCTGGGATTTACAATTACAATTTCATGCTCTATGTCTTAATGCATTTTCCACTTCAGACTTGACAGCATTTTAGAGTGATGGAAAGACCATTTGTCCT
>NW_003852635.1:18131-29285 GCF_000181295.1 Otolemur garnettii | reverse complement strand
GCATTTAAATTAAATGGCATAAAATAATGTTTTTCAGAAAAGGAGGAGAAAGTACCAATAAAGCCATTCTTGTAATCTTTATACATATATATATGCAAAGCATATAGGGCTTGAGTTTGTAAAACATTTTTAATTTTTTATTAAGCCTGGGGCCATGAATCAAGCCCATGTCTTAGGACCTGCATTTCTTGTGGCTATAGAAACAAACTAATTTTGTAATATTGGCTGTCAAAGAAACTCAATAAGACCTGCCAAAACATTCCAACTATTACTGTATCGGTATCTTTAAGTAATACCAAAACAACTTTGATTTGTTTTTGGAAAATACCAGTATGATTCTTTTAAAGTAAGAAAAAAAGAAAAATAGATAAAAATTCTTTTTTTTCCCCAATGGTTTATTGGCATTCTATAGAAACACTTAAATTGAAAATGCTGTTCATATGATTCATTGGAAAACAAACAAATGTTAAAGCCTATGTGTAAACAAAGTAACATTATTTCTTCCCTAAATCTCTGGGTATAGATAATTGGTTTACATACACATATAAATACATCTGTTCCGTGAGGTTGTAAAGCTTTTGGAAGGAAGACTAATTGTGAGCAGCAATTAGGGGTAGGCTCAGCTGCAAGTAACAGAGATACACAAATTTGGGCTTAAGTAAAAGCAGAGTCACTTTCCTCTCGTGACCATGACTAGATAAATAGGCAATTCAGGGTGGCTGTGATGACTTTACATACCTCTGAACCCAATCTGCTTCTAGCCTTTAGTTTCTCCTTCCTTCAGGGATGGTCTTTATTTTAATGGTTCGGGATGCAGATTCAGATATCACTCTACAATCTCAACTCTGGTTGGAGACAGAAGGGAGGGACTAAGAGACAATTGCTTTTCTTTAAAAAAGCAAGTTTCTTAGACTCTTTCACCTATTACTCCAGTGTATAGTACTTCGATAGAACATAGTCACATGGCTGCACATAGCCTAGAAAATTAGGCTAGGAAATTGAAACTTTATTTACATTTACTTAGCTTAAAATTCTACTTCTATGGAAAGAGACACATGTTCGAAGGAAACTAATTGTCTCAGCCGTGAATTCTCTTCTTGCACTTTATGTACCCTGCACCTTCTCTGTGTTTAGCAAAATTGACTTTAAGTAAATTCTTGTTGAGTAAATTAGTAATGAAAGAATGATTGGATGAAGCAGAGTAATACATAAAAGTTTCAATACCAAATTCATTTAAGAAGTTTTTTAAAAATGCATTTCAATTGGAGTGTTAATTAATGTAATTGAAGCTTCCAAAATAACACCTTCCTAATCAATTTCTTAATCTTTATGGAAAATATGTTGCGATAGAAGTCAGCATTAAGATTTAAAATACTAAATACTAAAACAAATCTTAAGAGTTTACCTATGACACTTATTATAGAAGAATATTAGATTTTAAAAATGCATCAATGAGTGTAAATGAATGAAATTTCATATTCTAGTTATCAAGAATAACAATGAGAATAATGACTAGGTCTCATTTTTATTGTTGACTACATCCCCGGCACTCTGTGCACTACAGATCTCATCTCATTTGCTCTTCAAAACTACTCCAGACAATGGGCAGAACCACCCCAGAGATAAAGAAGTAAAATCCACAGAAGTTAGGTAAGTTTCTCCTGGTCACAGGAAGTAAGAAGCAGAATTCTGAGATGAGGTTGGCTGCCTCCCAACCTTTCTTCACTATGAGAATGTCATATATAAAATTAGGAAATGAGATTGGATTGGCAGCCTGGAGCCAGATTATGGATAGCCTTGAATTCAGGCCAGAGAATGCTGTTTGGTTCTGACACAAATTGAAAATTGTTATAAGTGTTGAAGGATGTGATAAATATGAGGTCTTAGGAATATTATCTTGAGAGTGTTGTGCATGATGCTGTGGAAGGTGAAGGAGGAGCAGAGTGGCTATTTCAGCACTCACAGTTCTCCAGGAGGGAGTTGATGTCCAGACTAGAATGTGGCTCCCAGATATAAAACATGGTTACAGACATAGATACATTTCAAAAAAAAAAAAAAAAGACCCAAGTTGGGAGGAAAAAGGGGTGTTTTTTAGTTCTTCATGACTACTAGGTTCCAAGTATTAGGAAATTGTTAAAGTAAAAGCAATCTTGTTCCCTCTCTTTGATTCCCCCGACACACACACACAGAGCCATCCCTGGAAGCTGTCCTTTACCCTAGGTGTCCACTGACCCATAGAGTAGAGCAAGAAATGCAGAGAGCACATTCAAACCAACATTTAGTGGAACTGAATATTCCAGGTCTCAGGGATGACACTTCTCCTCAAAGTTTTAGCAGCAAATTTTTTCCAATCAAGCCAAAAATCAGTTGTTTTACTGGCACGTACAGTATGTCTCTGTTACTACAGGCTTTTCCATGTCCACTTACCATATGCCCAAGTTCTAGACCTCCACTTAGTTTTCACCTGTTCTTTCTACATGTTGCAAGTCCTTCCCATGGACATTTCCATCCTAAAAATGTTACTGTTTTATCATACCCCATTTCATGAGAATCACTGGTCTCATCAGTTTCTCAATACTGGCCACATGATGTTTCTGCTCTTGAGCCATGCTTATATTTTTGGGACCCCATTTTTGGCAAGCCAGTTCAAAGATCTGAACTTGTTTTGCCTCCTGGGACTTAGGCTTCCAAACAAATTACTTTGACCAAATCAGAGAGACATGAATCAGAATAGAGACATGTAATCATCTGATTTATAAGTCGTCATTGAAGGCATTATAGTTTAGCTGAAGGTAGGTTTCAAATTTCAGGCAGTCCTTTTGGAAGATAGAGATAAAGAATTTGAGCTTCAGGGGTGGTACCCGTGGCTCAGTGAATAGGGTGCCGGCTCCATATATCAAGGGTGGCAGGTTAGAACAAAGCCCCAGCCAATCTACAAAAAAAAATAGCCAGGCATTGTGGCAGGCTCCTGTAGTCCCAGCTACTCATGAGGCTGAGGCAAGAGAATCACCTAAGCCCAAGAGCTGGAAGTTGCTGTGAGCTGTGATGCCACGGCACTCTACTGAGGGGAACAAAGAGAGACTTTCTCTAAAAAAAAAGAAATTGATCTTCTGCAAGAAGTGAAGACGGTAAGTTCAAACTTGAAAGTTATGCTCAATTTAAGATAGAACACAGAAATAATTGGCCAAAATAGAGCACTAGAGAAGGAGAAACAGTATAAGGGAAATGTTAAATTCATATGAATACCTCAGAAGGTATAAAATTAATTAATTTTAAAAACAGACAAATATGAGTTGAAGACATAGAAAAAAGCTACAGTTAGAAATTGGAGCAGATGCAAGTTTTATAAAGAATGAAAAATTAAGCACTAGTAGAAACCAAAGAGGTCAAGATGACAAGGGACTTGTACAGGCTGGTAACTGTTAATAATAGAGTTAATGTAGCTATTAATAAAGAACTAAGAAGGAAACACATGAAGAAAAAAATGGAAGTGGAAGATGCAAAAGGTTCAAAAACAAGAAAAATGGGAAGCACAATTGGGAGTACCTAGAGTGAATTAGGTAAAATAACATTTTGGTTTTCAAGTAACAGCAATTGTGTTTGTCTTGCTCCAGGGAGAGAGCCCAGGATGTGCCTTCTCTGAATCCTTTTAGCTACTCTCTTCAATCATGTACAAATATTTACTGAATATCAATTACATGCAGTTAAGTGAAGGAATACATGATTCTCTAGTTCCAGATTCATTAGGCTATAGAGTTGCTTTACCCTTCTAGCTAACCAGGGTTTCTCCATTAAAATCAGTTTTGTGTTTTGTTTTGTTCTCTTTTTCATATATGAACATTCAGCCTCAAATAACTACATGGTTTTACTTTCTACTAATCTGATATGAACCACTTAAGTGCTACAACTATTTCTTTCACCAGTCTTTCTGAATAGCTCTATTAAGACCCAATTCACATACACATTTCTGAGTATATAATTCAGCGCTCCTTTGTATACCCAGAGTTGTGAAACCATCACCACAATAAACTTTAGAACATTCTCATTACTCAAAAAAGAAACTCTGTACCCTTTAGAGGTAATCCCCTCACCCCACTCTAGTCTTCCTATCTCTCTCCACCCCCAGCTCTAGGTAACTACTAATATACTTTATATCTCTATAGATTCACCTACTCTGGTTAATATAAACGGAATCATTCAATATGTTGTCAGTTGTGTTTGGTTTCTTGCTTTTAGAATAGCATTTTTAAGGTTCACCTACATTATAATGTGTATTCGTATTTCATCTCTTTTACTGGCAACTAATAGTACATCTTAGACAGTCCACATTTTCTTTATTCATTCAGCAGTGGATGGACACGTAGATTGTTTCCATATTTTTCCTATAATAAACATACACATGCAGGGTGGTGCCTGTGGCTCAGTGGGTAAGGCGCTGGCCCTATATACCGAGGGTGGCAGGTTCAAGCCCGGCCCCAGCCAAATTGCAACAACAAAAAAATAGCCAGGCATTGTGGTGGGTGCCCATAGTCCCAGCCACTTGGGAGGCTGAAGCAAGAGAATTACCTAAGTCCAGGATTTGGAGGTTGCTGTGAGCTGTGTGACACCATGGCACTCTATCCAGGGCAATAAAATGAGACTCTGTCTCTAAATAAATAAATAAATAAATAAACATACATATGCAAAATTTTGCATGAATATATCTTTTTATTATTCCTGAGTATGTATTTGAAGTGGAATTGCTGGAGCCTATGGCCACATTCCATGTTTAAACAACTGGGGAACTGTCAGATTGTCTTCTAACGTCACTGTGCCATTTTACATTCCAATCAGCAATCAGTGTATAATGGTTCTAATTTCCCTACATACTAACAACACTCATTTTCACTTGTCTTTTGGATTGTATCCATCTTGGTTTGGCATATGTGTGTCTTTTTTTAATTTTGATTATATCCATCCTAGTAGGTGTAAAGCAACATCTCATTGTGGTTTTGCTTTGAATTTTTCAGATAAGTAATGATGTTGGGCATCTTTTCACATGTCAATTAGACATTTATGCATCTTCTTTTAAAACTGTGCATTCAGATCCTTTGCCCATTCTTTAATTGGGTTGTCTTCTTACTAGGGAGTTATAGATTTTTTTCATATTCCTTTCCAGATACATTATTTGCAAATATCTTCCCTGGTTGTGTGTTATTCTTTCACTTTCTTAATGGTGCAAAATGAAACTTGAAAGTTTTGAATTTTCATGATCCTAGTTTATCAATGTTTTTCTTTTGTTGTTGTGATGCTGGTGCTGTATCTGAAAAACGATTGCCAAAATCGATTGTCATGAAAATTTACCTTTATGTTTTTCCTAAGAGGTTTATAGTTTTGGCTCTTACATCAGTCTTTTTTCCATTTTGAATTAATTTTTTGTGTATGGTGTGTGGTATAGATTTAACTGCATTCTCGTGCATGTGAATGTGTATTTGTGTTAACATCATTTGTTGAAAATACTAGTTTTTCCTATTGAGTTATTTTGGTATCTCTGTCAAAGAGCAATAGACTGTAATTACCGTAGTCATGAAGGTTTGTTTCTAGGCTCTCAATTCTGTTCCTCTGATATATTCATCTATCCTTACATCAATGGCACACTGTTTTATTTACTGTGACTTTATAGTAAGTTTTGAAATTGAGAATTATGTCCTCCAATTTTGTTCTTTTTCAATATTGTTCTAGCTATTCTAACTCCCCTGAATTCCCATTTAAATTTTAGAATCTGATGGACAATTTTCTACAAAGAATTTATCTGGGATTTGATAAGAGGCTAGTTCTTAAGACCTGAAATTAGACCATTTTAAAACTTCAAATATTCATATTCATGGGGGGGGGCATGTCAGAAATTTGTCTTCAGCAGTAAGTAGAATAGCAAGTCCAGTCCAGAGCCTGAGTAAATTAAATCAGTGATGTTTGTTTGTTTGTTTGTTTGTTTGTTTGTTTGTTTGTTTTTTGGTACCCCACTGTACCTCCTTCAGATATCTTGGCAATCTTCCTTCCTTATATAATGTCATTACTTAACACAGTTTCCACAGACTAATTATAACAACATATTCCTAATCTTGTCGTGATTGGAAAAAGCATCAGAGCTGAAGTGCTGTGACTCAGTGTTTCAGACACCACAGTCACTGAAAGCACATGCCGGTCATCAGCATGAATTACCCTCATTGCTAATATTCTTTGAACCCAGCCTCTTAAGGTTCATTTCCATCTTTAGTGAATGACCTCACTAAACCAATTAGTGAGTAAATAAAAGTAAAATCTTTACCTTCCCCTACGTGCCTCAGTGTCCATTTTCTCCTTCATCTCTATGACAGGGAGAATGCCCTTGTTCTGCCTCCCTTCTCTTCTCACCTTCTAAAATTTAAGTTCTAAGTCATTCCTCTCTTTTTCTCCCATCTACCTTCCCTTTCCCATCTTCTGGAAGATCATTCCTAAGAACACCCAAACATACTCTGATTTCTTCCTGCTATACATAAATATATACCCTTCTTTGATGATACTTATTCCTCCAGCTACCCTTATAAGTCCCTACTGTCTTTCATAGGCAAATTTCTCGGCAGAGTTGCCACACATTAGCTCCACTTTCTTACTTCAGCTTGACTCTAGTATGGCTTCTTCTTCTCCTATTACCCTGAGATTGCTTTAAACGTTAATGATCATCTGGTTGAAAAAAACCAACCCAATAGCCATACTTCTCTCTTCATTGTATTTAATGTAAAGGAAGCATTCACAACTGACCATTTTCTTCTTGAAATGCTGTTTTCTTTTAGTTTCTAGAAAAATCTCCACCCCTACTCAAGAATTTCTTCTATCTCAGTTGCTGTTCCTATAAAGTCTTTTTGACATACCTTTTCCTGTATTGTGCCTCTGAACATTGGTATGTTTCCAGGTTCCCCCTTTGTCTCTTCTCTTTATATTCTCTTCTTAAATGATCCCATTTATCCTGATGGATTTATATTCCACAGTGGTGCTTATGTTTCTCAAATATATTTACATTGTTCTCAACTACATCTTCCTTTGAGAAGCAGTACAATGCACTGACTGATTTTCTGCCTTTGAACCTTAGTGCCAGTATTTTCTACCTGGGAGGATTTGTTAACATTGATTAACGTCTCAGTGCCTCACTTTCCTCAGTTGTAAAATTGTACTAATAGCATTACTTACCTCTTCAGAGTATTGTAGAAATCAAACGAGTAAAGTGGTGAGAACCATAACTGGTAGACAGTAAGCAGTCAAAATAACCTAGCTATTGCTATAGCCTGGTTATTATTACATTATGGCCTTATCTTCATTATTATTGGCACTCATTAAATTCAAGGAAATTTAATGACTTAAAATACACATTGGCACAGGAAGTGTTACATTTCAAAACAGAGGTCATGTTAACAACAGAACCTAAGGCAATAAAAAGGAGAAATGGCTGTGTCTTTCTGAACACCAAGGATGTTGCTGGGTCCACAGAGGTTCTGTTGAGAAAGTGACAGTGGTCACTGTAGCTCCCCAGGCTGACTAGCTATTGAGAGAGTCTTCTGGGCTTTTTTGCTTCAATATCTTTTGGAATAATGTCCATCACCTCCAATCTAAAAGAGCCTAACATGGTCTATTGTTTTTCCATTGATTAAATTATTAAGTTAGAATACATTCCCATGAGTATAATGTCTGGGTCAATAAGAATAAACATTCTTCTGTTTCTTGACAGAATATTTACATATGTTTTCTGTAAGTACTGAACCAACTCATGTTGCTGCCAGCAGTACATACATCTTTGATCTTACCCACAATGGGTATTAGTAATGGTAAAATATTCATTGTATGTCTATTATGCCTTAAAAGGAGGCTATAAACTATCGCCACTATTATGGTAACAGTGACAAAGCAAAGGGAAGTATTCTGTTTCAGGCTTTGTGGTTGTCCTGCCAGGACCCTTGGTAGGACTTTAATAGCTTTCCATATAAAGGATTTAGAAAATCAGTTTAACTCAAAGGTACTGAGTTTTAACAGTATAGATAAAGAGGCATGATTAAATGATTGTCTTTAGTGGTATGAATATTTTGTATATGGGGTAACCTTTTACTGAATTTAAATTTACCCTGAAATGATACAAATCAATGATATAAATTTGATTTTGTTAGTAGAATTGAGTCACTAATGTTTTGGTAGAAATAATGTGTTCTTGACTTCAGACAGACTCCCATATTTCCCCGTAGTTTGACCATTTTTTAACTTTAAAGTAAAATAAAATGATCATTCTAAAAATATAATGTGGTAACTAAATAAAATAATATATATGAAAGTATTTGATAAACTCATGTTCATCAGTGATTCTGGAGATTTTCCATCTTTGTGTATTATCTCTTCTTAAAATTACTGTAAGTCATTTGCTTGTATGTGTATCCTGGCTTTGTCTCTTGGTAGGTGAGAAAATAAGGATCATAAACTTTTCTTATTTCAAACTGGCAAAGCAAAACAACACTGTCCTTATATTTACATATGGAGAGTTGTCAGCTATGCAATTTGTCAGCAAACTTCCTGTGATCCAGTATTCTCAGGTTAAATGTATTTATTCAACTGAAACAGATTTATAGACCATGAAAAATCCATCAATGATTTTTTTTTTTTTGTCAGACAGAGAAAAATGCAAAAGTAGGTGTCTCAGGAATAATATTCTCAAAACAACCTTGGGTAAAACTAAGAAAAAGAACTAGAAGATAATTAAGTATATTTTCCCCATTCCATCCAATAATATCCAATCCATCTCAGATGATATTAACTTCAAAACATTTTTCCTGCTCTTTTAAACCAGTGATCTCTTCCTACTTCGAATCTTTCCATTCTTGTTGTGGATATTATTTGTGAAGTGTTGACCAAAAGCTATCCTGTACTAGTTTTCTACATTGATGTTTCATTTCTCCAAATACATAGTCCAGAGGGCAGGGATTTCTTGACAGATTTTTAATCTCCTGCAGCAACTATGGCAGTGACCTATGCACATAGTTAAGTATACAAGTCTGATTGGTCATCATGCCTGTTACTCAGTTCAATATTATTTCATGAAAATTTATTACAGTCAGATAATGCCATTCCTATAATTAATTATTTATTTATTTTATTTTCATTTTTTCTGAGACAGAGTTTCAAGCTGTCACCCTGGGTAGAGTGCCGTGGTATTACAGCAATGTCAAACTCTTGGGCTTAAGTTAAGGTGACCAGACATCCCACTTTTGGAGGGACAGTCCCAATTTTTAACAATTTGTCCCATGTCCCACAGTTTTAAAAAAGTTCCAATTTTTTGGAAAGAATGCTGGACAATCTAGGGAAGGGCGGGACAATAGGAAGGGAATATACTGGGCTGCTGAAAAGGTTAATGTAACTCCATTTGGGAATGAAGAGAGGTTAATGTAACTTCATTTGGAAATGAAAAGGCTAATGTAAACTCCCTACTCCTCTCCTGGGCAAGGTCGACCAGGTGGAATGGCGCCCTACTCCTTTGAGCCACAGGCGCTGCCCTATACATAATTTTTTTTCATGTATTATATTTGTAAATTGTACTTATGTTTAAATTAAAAATATATATATTACAATACTATTTTTGCATTCTATGAAAATTTTTGTTGCTCTATGTAGATCAAATTTTTAATTAAGAACACCCCCCACACACCTCCACACCCCTGTCAATGGCGTCCCACTTTACCAATGCTAAAATCTGGTAACCTTAGCTTAAGTGATTCTCTTGCCTCAGCCTCCCAAGTAGCTGGGACTACAGGTGCCCACCACAACACCTGGTTAGTTTTGTTGTTGTTGTTGTTGTTGCAGTTGTCATTGTTGTTTTAGTTAGCCTGGGCTCGGTTTGAACCCTCCAGCCATGGTGCTTGTGGCCAGTGCCCCACCCACTCAACCACAGGCACCACCCCTATAATTATTTTTAATTATAGCTCAATTAAAGAAATAATCAAATCATGGGTTATCCAGATAAGCAATATAACACAGGTATTAAAAATTAGGTTTCCAACTTTTGTAGTGACATAAGATAGTCTTGTGATACAATGTTGAAATAGTCAGTATATAAAAATATTATATTTAATATACAACTTGATTAGTTTCAAGAAAAATAAGTTGAGGACTTCTAATTCTGTTCATGACAAACTAGTTTGTACCAGACCTTCCTATCAAAAATAAATAAAAATCTTTCTTAAAAAAATAAACTATGTGGGGCAGTGCCTGTGGCTCAAAAGGGTAGGGCATGGGTCCAATATGCCAGAGGTGGTGGGTAAAAACCCAGACCTGGCCAAAAAATTCCAAACATAAAATAAATAAATAAGCTATCTGAAGCTTATTGAAAGCCACCGCATTAGGCAGGATTTGGGGATCCAAGATTTTGAGGAAAAGAAAAACACATTGATGTGAGCCTGACCTTCTGCAATGCTTTTTTTTAAGAATAATAAGGCCAAGTATATGCAATGCTGAGGGCCAAAGGGGGCAGCCAAAAGGCAAAGAAGCAAATCAAAATACTTAGCCATTATTCAGATCTGGAAAGAAAAATGGAGCTCAGAGCTACTACAACAGCCAGACAAGGGGCCAAGATCCCAGAAAGAAGAAAGTAGAAAGCAGATATACATTTTGTAATATTTTACAGCCTGAAGCAATTGCTGAATTGTAAGCTACACAAGTCATGAAAAATAAGTCAAGTGAAAGTGGAAGCTAGTATGTTAAAAATCAAAGAAGACCTCTGGGAAGACTCACAGTGCTATTAACACAAAAATTGGAGATCAGAGTTTGCCAATGAGGAGGAAACTTATTAATACCTCCAGATCTCAGTTGAACCTATACATGTATAAACTCAGTTTGAAAACAATTCAATCCCAAAAAGGATGAAAGTGATCTGTTCTATGTTAAAGGCTGCCAAAGGCAAAAGTCAGTTAACTTTGGAGGAGATAATGCTAGATCCTCAAAAATTTTTCATACTGAAGTCCAGCACTGAACTGCACTCGAAGCACACACATGCACAGGTAATGCAAGACAAAAAAGGCAAAAAGATAACAGAAACAGATCCTCTGGGTATCCAGATGTTGAGACTCAGAGCTTAAAAATTTTTGATTATAGGGTGGTGCCTGT
>NW_003852635.1:15599-18060 GCF_000181295.1 Otolemur garnettii | reverse complement strand
TTTTTTTGAATTATATTCACAGCATAATATCCATATTTGATTATCTATGTTCAAACCATAGGAGGAAAAAACAGTGAATTTCTTCCATATAAATACAATCTATGAAAAAAATGTATGAAAATATTATAAATATAAAACCCTCAACTTAAGATCTCTCCAATTGTGTTTAATCTCAAGTTTGAAAAATAAAATAAAATAAAATTATGAAACTGAAATGTAGGTCAGAAGAAATTGTGTAGTCTGAATAGATAACTAAAAAAAAAAAAAAGATGGGTAATAATTTTTTTAAATAAGACCTAAATGGAGTATGGAAAAGGCCTAACATATGTAACCAGAGATCCAGAAGTAAAGATGAGAGAAAGAGAGAGAAAACTTTGAACATCTATACAAATGTACACTTCTACTAACAGGACAGGAGAGTTCCAATTACTTTACATTCTTACCAACAGTTGGTATTTGTCAGAGTTTTCCATGTTGGCCATTCTAGTGGCTACATAGCAGTGTCTTATTCTGACTTTAATTTGGACATCTAATACAGTTGAACACAATTTGAGATAATTTAATCCACTCCTGTCAAGAACATTCTTAACATAGAAGAAAAAAAAACTTGAAGCAATAGCCCATATTATAATGAATAGTTAAAAATGACTAGAAGGTACATGAAAATCAGCCCCTGAGAACACTAACATTCATAGGCACGATAGAAGCAAAAGTAGAGCAAAAGGGACTTCCACAAAACAGCATGTGAGATAGGAGGAACGTTTGAGTGGAAATCGATGGATTCTTCTAGAATGTAAGAGAAAAGAATATTTCAAGCAGCAGAAAATGTTCGACTATTTTAAATTCTTCCCTGAGATTGAATTAGAGGGAGAAGGAAGCAGGGTTATTGGAGTTTCCAGTAGGTGATCCCAGGTGTCTTGAGCACTGGGCTGAGGATGAGCAGTACAACGGAGAGAGAGAAGTCACACCAGAATGAACCAAAGATGAGAAAGTGGTGATAGTATGTGTAAGATTTTACTTAGGAATTTGCCTATGCAGAGAGTGAGGATTTGGAATGGTAACTGGATGAAGGGATTGCAAAGGAAGGGTTTATTTTAAATACGAAAGTATAAAGAGACAAAATCAGCTGCAATAATCTTAAAGAAGAAAAATAAAGTTGAAGAACTTATATTACTAGATAAAAATAATAGAAGTGGGACTGGCTGAAAGATAGTCAAAAGGTCCAATGTAATAAAATATAGAATTTCTTTCTTATAGAAAGAAATTAAATCTTTGCTTTTATAATAGATACAAAATTAATTTCCATGTAGATTTAAGATCTAAAAGTGAAATAAAAAGAGACTGTTTTTAGAAGATAACATAAAAGCAATCCATATAACTACAAATAATTATATCCCATAAAGCTTTGAAATAATAATAATAAAGTACATGAACAAAACCAGTGACCAAAAAATAAGCTAGAAGAAATTCAGCAATACGGCAAAGGACCAATGTCTATTATATAAAAGCTTCTCCAATCAATCAAGGCATGTAAAAAGTTAAATGAGCAAAGGGCATCCACTGAGGCATCACAAAAGTAGTATTACAACTACTTAAGGAACTTACACATTAAAAAATAAATCTCATTCATAATCCAAAGGAAAAATATGTTAATTACAAAACAATGGAATGATGTGGAAGTTAATCAACAATGGCTGTTTGAATAATAATGCATGCAAATTCTGAGATGATGCTTAGCAGTAGTAGACATCCACATTAAAGGCACAATAAAATGCTACTGCCTATTCACCAGAGTGCCTAAAAGGTAAAACACTGACACACAGCATATACTGGAAGGGTGTGGAGCAATGTAACTGCCCTGCTCTGACGGTGGAAGTGTAAATCAGTAAACTGGTTTTAAGTATCTACTAAAGTTGAACACATGCATGTTATTTGACCCCCAAATTCCACTCTTGGAATGTACTCAGCAGATATAATCACATACACGCAGCTCTTAGAAGAAATCTACAATATAATTTACAACAGTACCAGTTATGATAACTAAATATAAAATAAAATAGTTCATCAGAAATAGAATGAATAAATAAATTGTGGTATATTCCTACAATGAAAAGTCATACATCAATAAAAACTATCAAACTATGTTTATGCATAGCAAAATGTATAAACCCCATGGTACACTTATACATGTATAGAAAATGCACTTACATAGGATTCAACATGGGGGAACCAGGCTATATTATTAAAAATCAGGTTAATGATCGCTGTAGTAGACAGAATAATACCTCCCTAAAGATGTCCACACACTAATCCCTAGAACTGTGAATATATTACCTTGCATGGCAAAAAGAAATACAGATATTATTAAGCTAAGGACCTTGAGATGAGGAGGTTATTGTGGATTATTAATCACAAAGTTCATTTAAGGAGGGAAATAGGAGTGGAAGTCAAAAAAAAAAAA
>NW_003852635.1:12010-14313 GCF_000181295.1 Otolemur garnettii | reverse complement strand
GGCTGGAATCAAACCCATTACCTTAGGTGTATGTGGCTTGCGCCTTAGTCCTTGAGCCACAGGTGCCGAGCCTTTAAATAATATTTTTAATTGTTTTATAATCAAACCTCTCAATTTTTCCCAGATGAAGTCTACTTTTTAGTTTTTGTTCGCGATGACAATTCTATTTTAAAGTTACGTGTTTGGTTTTTCTTCTCATCTATTAAAGTTTTGCTCCTTTATATTTAGGTGCTTAAGCTACCTTAAATGTATTGCTATGTGTGGTTTAAGGTAGAAATCTGATTTTGTTTTTCCTCTGAGTAACACAATACCACAGAAATATTTTTTGAAGAATTTAAACATTTCCCCTGCTGATTTCTAGAACTACCTTTTTTCTTTTATCAACTCTCTTCATATCTCCTGGTCCTTATCTGAGCTTTTTATTTTTGCTTACTAATTAGTATAACTATAACTTTATAATAAGTCTTAATGATCACAGGACAAATTTTGTCCTTATTTGATTACTTCTCAATCTCTAATCTCCTGTTCTTCTATCCTGGTAAATTCTTTCCCACACTTTTTTTCCCCCTCTCTTTATGGTATTAGTGGAAAATAACCCAAGCTCTGCAAAATTATTTAAAGCGATTTATTCTGAGGCAAGTATAAGGACCATGGCCCAGAGCCACACCCAGAAAGCCTTCAGCAAGTGGTCTCACCCATGGTTGGGTTGCAATATGTTTTTATACATTTCAGGAACAGAGAAATTACCCATAAATTGATACGTCAGTATATGGAAGTTGTATGTTGGTTTGGCCCAAAGAGGCAAAGTGGAGCCTCTTTGAAGTAGGGGGCTGATAGGTTCTGGATGAGCTTAAAGATTCCTTGATTTGTAATTGGTTAAAGAAATGAAGCTTTGTCTAAAGGCTTAAAAAGTTTCAGATTGAGGTAAGGAAGCCTGGTAATTGGAGACAAGCCACTGTGTCATATACTCGGACTCAGGAGATCTGTTGGGCAAATTGGTGAGCTGAAGGTATGGTTCACGCTTGGTTAATCATAGCTTTAGACCTGGTAGTGAGTGATAAAGGATGTCTCCAAGAAGAGAGGCAGGCATGACAAGGCCTGTTTGAACTCTTTTCTCATGGCCAGCAACTCAGCTTTAGGGTATTTGGGGGGTCCCCTTGGCCAAGAGGAGGTCCAATCAATTACCATGGTGAGGGGACTTAAGATTTTATTTTAGCTCACACTGGAATTCTTTTTATTTCTATGTTAAAAAAAATCTCAGGCGGCACCTGTGGCTCAAAGGAGTAGGGTGTCGTCCCCTTATGCTGGAGGTGGTGGGTTCAAACCCAGCCCCATCCAAAAACTGCAAGAGGAAAAAAAAAAAAAAACTCAGTTGATCTAATTTGATTATCTCATTCTTTTATCTTTTATTTTATGCTTTTTGCTGAGAGAATTTTCCAGTTTTATTTTCCACACTCTCTACATTTATTTCTAATATCATAATTTAAAAAAATTTGTGCTGTGGGGATGTTCTTTTAGTAGCATCTTGTTCTTGTTTAGGTTTTCAGGAGCATCACTCATCCCTGATCAAGTTATTAGCTTTCTTCTTTGATCATTTCTTTTGCTTCCAGCTTGCCTCTTATTTTTTCTTCCATATGTTGTCTTTCTTTGTTGTTTTTTAATGTAGAAGGTTTTCCTCAAATATCTAGCCCTATAAAGCTAGTAGGGTCTTTGCACTGAGAGGATGTATTGACCAGTGGATGACAACTCCAGGGTGACATGGTAAGCTGGCTTTGAATAAGAAACACTGTGATAATACCAATCTGATGTCTTTAGTTTTGCTGGAATAAAATCCTAAACTTTCAGTATAAGGCTGTTCCTCTGTCTTCAGTCATCTATTGCTGCCACTGAAATATCTCTCCATACATTTCCTGTTATTTTTCTGTGGGTCAGATTTTTGGGGAGAAGAAGGGTAGATTGAATATTTTCTTCTTGTCCCTTGCATCTGCATTTCCACTACTCCATACTTAGTAGATTTAACTTTATTTATTCTATGTGATGCTCAGAGGGGCTTTTGATGAGGTCTCAGGCTCTTATTCCCTTAGAATCCCTGTTTTTGAGTTCAAATTTCCCACAGGGACAAAAATGAGTGAGTTCCTGCCCAGATGGTCAATTATCTCCCTTGTTTTATGGATTCACAGCAATCTAGTCAGAAAAATGGAGAGAGAACTAAGCATACGTATCTACTCTTAACCTTTTGAAAAAGGCATGAGTTGGAAAAATTCCCTGAAAGAGAGGTTACAGGGTCAGAGACCACATAAAAT
>NW_003852635.1:10610-11990 GCF_000181295.1 Otolemur garnettii | reverse complement strand
AAAAAAAAAAAAAAAAAAGCCTGAAATAATTCATTGGGTCAGTGATCCTTATTCTGAAATCCACAGAATTTTTTAGGATTTACATAAGATCCATATATGGCCTGAAATTATGTGCAAAATTTTGTATGCTCCATTTTTAAAGTGGTCTGTAACCCTCTGAAATGTTAAGAACTAGTTTAGACTTTTTTACCTATACATGTAAATGAAAAATTCTTTTCTAAACACCATCAGAAAATAACAAAAGAGCATAGAGAGTGGGATATAGTTTATGTACATGTAAAATATTAATTGTGCTTATTTGTAGATACTTCTGGGATGAGAGGGAATTTTTAAATAAGTCCTTTGGACAATAACTACCTATACTAAACTTGTACATTAGTTCTGTGTCAAAGGAAATGAATGAAAAAGTAACGTAATGGCAAATGATAGTAATTATCTTGTGCCTTTGCAAGATAATGAGGGTAGATCTTTAAGATCCAACCATTCATTATCTTCAAAACCTAACTTCATAAATTCGGCCAATAAATAACATGAGAAAGAGTAATGGAGTAACACATTCAGTGTACTACCATTTTCCTTTGGCTCCAAAATATGGCATCATATATGTACTGATAAGATTAGCAACATCATCCAGATTTTAAAAGGGTCCTTGTTAGGCTGGCTGAACCTTGTTAAGATAAAACAGCTGCCTAGGACTCATGTCCATGCTCACTAGATGGGTAACAGGTGTGAGAATTCCCATCCCTTGCTCCTTGCAGATCACAAATTGTCTTCACAATTAAATTTATCTTTAACTATGCATTAGCTTAAGTAAAAATGATGAAAAATAAAATTACTATGTTGAAGCTATTTTGTGTGTGTGTGTCTGTGTGTGTGTGCGCACGTGCGTGTAGGAGTTGGCCAAAAGAATAGCTGAAAGCATACAACATTCTTCCAGGTGTACTTTCTTTCCCTCCAATTGATTTTTCACTATTACTAACCTGTCTCTTTATATGATTAGGACATGAAAAATGGGCTGCTAAGAAGAACTTCTAACAGCACAAATTAACCTTGCCTTTGTTAATTTATTTGAGGAAATGGTTCTTCATTATGGTGATTCCTTACACCTGAGTTCTGAGATTTCTGACACTGTGAGGGTGTACTAAACCCATCAACTTTCATCTCTTTCCTACCCACTCACCTCATTGGATCACTCATCAGAGCATTCACCAGAGCATGCTCATGCTTTGAGATATAGGACAAAATAACATCCTCTTTTTGTAGTTGTCTTCATCCCTCCAACAGCTTCTCATATTTTATTATGCATTAGATTATATTTTAGAACTTACACATATTACTTTTTTATTAAATCATAACAGTGTACATTAATACTATCATGGG
>NW_003852635.1:7033-7930 GCF_000181295.1 Otolemur garnettii | reverse complement strand
TCAGGCTGGGTGACAGAATGAGACCTTATCTCAAAAAAGTGATTAATTAATTAATTAATAAGAGAATGAACTGTCTTCCTAGAGGGGAAATAGCTTCTTATACAGTTGTCAATTTTGGAATTATTAATTGTGGATATTGGTATGATGAACAAATAGTTTATCATTCAAACCATGATTCTTTTTATAGTGAAAGAGGGAAATAGAAATTAAGAGTGTCCTAAAAATATCAGAATGGATGGTTTTCCCAGCTATTAGCTAACAATGATTTTTTTTTAAGAATTAAGATAATGATGTTTAAAATATTCTGCAAAAAAGCTGTAATAATATTGAATCTATAAATCTGTAACTGAAGAAACAATATAAAAGTGAGAATTTTAAAAGTGTATATAAAAGACATATAATGTAGGAAAGAATTTTCAAAAATATGTTCCAGGGAACTTGGTAAAAAGACATTCATACTTATGACACAACATTCTATAGTCAAATGAATTTGAGAAATGTTGGTTTAACTATAGTTAAAAAACAAAGTCTTGGGGGCTTCTCAGAACCCTGTTATGCATTGAAAAATATTTGCATTAAGAAATTTCTAGGAGGCAATGTAAATAGCATGTCTCAAACCTAGATATCAAGAGAACCAGAATCAAAAACAAGCAAAAATAATTTCCAAGAAAGTTGAGAATCAACTTTAATCACAGCTCAACTAATGCATATATAAGTAATATTTAATGCCATCTTTTAGTAGAATAGTTGCTTAAAATCTCTTCTTCCTTTACATTTTTTCCCAGATATAAATGAGTTATTCAAAATAATTTTGATATCTTGGAAAAATTTCAGACACTATTTCTCCAATGGCACTTACATGCTAGCCATGTCATATTTAGAGTTGTAGTTTATTTT
>NW_003852635.1:3250-5231 GCF_000181295.1 Otolemur garnettii | reverse complement strand
TAAATAGTAAAAGTGATAGCATACTCATGTATTTGCTTTATTTTTTCTGATCCCTGGAATAACAAATGCTAACTTAATTGTTGAACCATGATGCTTCACTGTGGATTTTAAGAAACGTATTTAGTAATAATTTTCATTGCTATTTCTTAAAGTCACCTCAAATAAAAAGACTGGTACTGGTGCCAATTCCATAATTAGGAAAAAAACATCCAAAGCAATTTAGTATTTCTTAGTGTCTAAGTGAAGAAAACTCAGAATATATTTTAAAGTTCCAAATGTATGAGAATTGGTCCTCTTATTTACCAATGTTTAAACTTTGTTTTCCCTAGTTATAAAATTCCAAATATACACTTCTCTACAACAGCCTTCTTGCCTCAGAAACTTCCTTGTAATTTCTAAGACAATATAGCCAAACCATTTGCTGACCTGAGAAATTCAAGAGAGAGTGGGTTGTTTATATCTAGGACTTGAGAGAGGAGAGGACTTTTTGACATTTACTTTGAAAAAAATGTGAGGTTGCTTTTTTAGATTTTGTTTTGATGGTAAGGACTTCATTCTTCAAAGTCCCACAAAGTGACATACAGGACACGAGAGTCTGCGGTGTAGAGATGCTAGGATCCTATCGTGAGTACAGTCGACCCTACACCTACTAAGCCTCTGACCTCTGACACCCCACAGGCATCACAGCCAACCTTTGTTATTCTCGTTACCACTTTTGCCTCTTTTTTTGAAACTTCTAGATAAGTTGTTTATATCTCCACTAAATCTAAAGAATTTTCCCCTCTTTCCACTTTATTCAATTTTTGTCTGAAGCAGTCCACAAGAGACTAGTTAAGAATAACCTTTTTAACAGTAAACAGGCATACTTCCTGGAATGGAAAAAAATAAATTCTCATGGGTGAAAACCCCTTATTCAGAAATGAAAGATAAAAACAGGATATGAAAACTCACCTTTTAAGAGACTGAAAATCCAATCTTGAATAAAAACTGAACTTGAAGTTTGAAAACATTTCTAATCATAATTATTAGGTCCAGTGAATATTGACAAAACAACCTAGCAAACAGAATAGTTTTTAATAATAATGTAATTATGTTGAGAAATTTTGAAATTAGTAGAGTTAAGACACTTGTTGGAAAAGGATACACTAAAAGAAACTAAATGACTGAGATTGTACTATTTCAGAAACCCATTACATGAAGTTACAATTCCAGTTGAAATTTTCACTATCAGAGAAATGACAATGTATTTGATACTAAAAGCTTTAAAAGTAACACTCTTTTTGCTGCTGAATTGTCTCATTTATGAAACTCTTAAAATGTTATTTTCAACATGGCTGGGTTCAAACACAATATTCTTCATGATTTGAATCTACAAAGTTATTTGAATCTACAAAGCTATCTGAATTATGATGAAAAGGACAGGCCTAAATGACATAAAATTTTAAAATAATCGAGAACAGTTAAAAATGCAAAGAACTCCAGTGACTTTTTTAAACCCTTAATGTCTAATTTGGGTAATTTCCTTATTTACTGTTATGAGGTAAGTTCCAGGAAGAAAAAATAGTACCTTTAAAAGTGCTTAGTGAAAAATAATATAATAACGCGGCTATTCTGGAAGTATAGACAAGTCCCCTATTAATGGAGTAACAGGGAATAATGAGGCCAGTGACCTGGGTTCTATCAAGAAAGAAGCAAAGTTACTCTCTCCAGACCTGAAGTGAACAGTGTCGTCAGAGATAGAAAAGTCGTAGCCATGAGAAAGAGGCTATCCTATGGACAGGATGTCTTAGAGTGCTGGATATTAAATAGATGTTTCTGGATCAGTATCTCCATCACCTGAGACATTATTAGAAATGTATCAGAAACTCTGGGATTGAGACAGAGAAATACAGGTTTTTACAAACCTCCAGGTAATACGTATGCACATTCAAATTGGAAAATCACTATCTAAGAAAAACACCACTGTTACAGCCAGAACCAT
>NW_003852635.1:582-1732 GCF_000181295.1 Otolemur garnettii | reverse complement strand
GTGCCAAGCCGGAAGTCATTTTTCTTGCTGATTCCTTTGAATTATTTGTAAATTCTGGATATTAGGCATTTATCATATGAGTACTTTGCTAATATTTTTCTCCCCGTCAGTAGGTTGTGTATTTGCCCTGTTGATTATTTCCTTAGATGTGCAGAAACTTTATTAATTTATCAAGTCTCATTTATTTAATTTTGCTATAATTTCCATTGTAGTCTTAGTCATGAATTCATTGCCTTGACTGATAGCTAGAAGAGTTTTTCCAACATTTTCTTCTAGAATTCTTATGGTTTCAGGTCATACATTTAAGATGTTTAACCATCTTGAATTAATTTTTGGAGTCATGAGAAATAGGTGTCCTGTTTCATTTCCAGAATTGAATAGGACTTCTTTTGTGTGTTGTTGTCTTCTTTATCAAAGATCAGGCTATGGAAGGTTTTATATCTAGATTCTGTTCCATTGGCCTATGTCTCTACTTTTGTACCAATATCATCTGTTTTAGTTGCTATATAACCTTGTTGTATAGTGGGAGCTCTGGGAATGAGATGCCTGCAGCTATGTTCTTTTTGCTTAAGATTTCTTTAGCTATTTGAGCTCATGTCTGCTTGCAAACAAAGCATATGATTTTTTTTATAGATTTTTGAAATATGACATTAGTATTTTGATGGAGATTGCACTCAATCTGTAAATGACTTTGGGTAGTATAGACATTTAACAGTGTTGATGCTTCCAATCCATATTTTTCTATTTGTTTGTGTCATCTGGGATATCTTTCTTCAGTGTATTACAGTTATCTTTGTAGGATATTTCACCTCCTTGGTTAAGCATATTCTTAGGTATTGTATTATCTTAGTATCTGTTGTGAATGGTATTGAGTCTTTGATTTGACTCTCAGCTTGACTATTAACAGTGTATAGAAATGCTCCTGATTTTTGCATTGATTTTATAACCTGAGACTTACTCGAATCTAGTTATTAATTCCAGGAGTCTCTTCATAGAGTCTTTGAGGTTTTCTAGATACAAGATCATATCATCAGCAAAAAGCAATAGTTTCATCTGCTTTTTCCCAACTTGGATACCCTTTACTTCTTACCTGATTCCTCTGGCTGGGACCTTAAGCACTAGGTTGAATAAAAGTATTGACAGTAAGAAC
>NW_003852635.1:0-405 GCF_000181295.1 Otolemur garnettii | reverse complement strand
ATTTTTTATTATGCTGTTGAATTTGGTTTGCTAGTATTTTACTGAGGATGTGTGCATCTATATTCATAGGGTTTTGGGTCTGTAGCGTTCAATTTTGTTGTTGCTTTTGCTGTTGTTGTTATGTCCTTTCCTGGCTTTGGTTTCATAGAATGGGTTGGAGAAGAGTTCCTCCTTTTCAATGTCATGGAATAATTTATGCAGTATAGGGACCAGCTCTATCTTGTAGATTTGGTAAAATTTGGCTGTGAATCCATCAGGTCCAGGGCTTTTTTTCTTCTGGAAGACTATTTACTACTGTTTCAATCTTGCTGCTCATTATCGGTCTGTTCAGGAGTACCATTTCTTCCTCAATGTGTCTTTGAGGTTGTTTGTTTCTAGAAATATGTTGATTTCTTCTGTGTTTTC
>NW_003852634.1:1889264-1901961 GCF_000181295.1 Otolemur garnettii | reverse complement strand
GAGCCAAAAGGAAAATTTCTTAAACTGATAGAGGCCATCTACAACAAACCCTCAGCCAATATCATATTGAATGGATTAAAATTGAAATCATTTCCACTCAGGTCAGGAACCAGGCAAGGATGCCCACTATCTCCACTGCTTTAACATTTTAATAGAAGTCTTAGCCACCACAATCAGGCAAGAGAATGCAATCATGGGGATCCAAATAGGACCAGAGGAGATCAAACTGTCACTGTTTTCAGATGATAAGATTATATATCTGGAAAACTCCAGGGAATCAACTAAAAAACTCCTAGAAGTGATGAAGGAATACAGCAACGTCTCAGGTTACAAAATTAACACTCACAAATCTGTAGTCTTTATATACGCCAACAATAATCAAGGGGAAAAAACAATCAAACAGTAGTGCCAAAGAAGATGAAATATCTGGGAGTGTATCTAACTAAGGACACGAAAGATCTCTATAACGAGAACTATGAAACCCTGAGAAAAGAAATAGCTGAAGATGTTAACAAATAGAAAAACATAGCATGTTCATGGCTGGGAAGAATCAACATTGTTAAGATGTCTGTCTATACTACCTAAAGCAATCTACAGATTTAATGCAATCCCTATTAAAGCACCTCTGTCATACTTTAAAGACCTGGAAAAATTAGTACTTCATTTTATATGGAAGCAGAAAAAAAACCTCGAATAGCCAAGACATTACTCAGAAATGAAAACAAATCAGGAGGAATCATGCTCCCACACTTCAGACTATACTATAAATTGATAGTGATCAAAACAGCAAGGTAGTGGCACAAAAATAGAGAAGTAGATGTATGGAACAGAATTGAAGACCAAGAGGTGAACACAGACACTTATCATCATTTGATTTTTGATAAGCCTATTAAAAATATAAAGTAGAAGTAAGATTCCCTATTCAACAAATGGTACTGGGTGAATTGGCTGGCAACCTGTAAGAAGACTGAAACCGGACCCACACCTTTCTCTAACAAAAATTGACTCTCACTGGTTAAAGGACTTAAACTTAATACATGAAACTATAAAAATTCTTAGAGTTCAGGGGAAACACTTGGAAAAATTGGCCTGGGAGAATACTTGATGAGGAGGACACTCCAGGCAATTGAAGCAACATCAAAAATACATTACTGGGATCTGATCAAATTAAAAAGCTTCTGCACTGCCAAAAACACACTAAGTAAAGCAAATAGCCCTTAGAATGTGTGCGGACTTTTGCAAGTTATATTTCCAGAATCCACAGAGAACTCAAACTAATTACTAAAAAATAAGCAAGTGATCCCATCTCATTGTGGGCAAGAGAAATGAACAGAAGCTTCTCTGAAGAAGATAGGCACATGGTCTACAGACACGTGAAAAAATGCTCATCATCTTTAATCATCAGAGAAATGCAAACCAAAACTACTCTGAGATACCTTCTAACTCCAGTAAGAGTAGCCCACATTACGAAATCCCCAAATTACGGATGTTGGCATAGATGTGGAGAAAAGGGAACACTTCTGCACTGCTGGTGGGAATGCAAGCTAGTATGTTCCTTTTGGAAGGAAGTTTGGAGAACACTCAGGGATCTAAATATAGACCTTCCCTTTGATCTGGCAATTCTTCTTCTAGGTGTAAATCCAAAGGACCAAAAATCATTTGACAATAAAAATATTTGCACAAGATTGTTCATTGCAGCTCAATTCATAATTGCCAAGTCATGGAAGAAGCCTAAGTGCCCATTGACCTATGAATGGATTAATACATTTTGCTATATGTAAACCATTTCTTAAAAAGAAATGAAGACTTTACCTCTTTTATGTTTACATGGATGGAGCTGGAAAATATTCTTAGTAAAGTATCTCAGAAATGGAAAAAAAAAATCCAGTGTACTCAGTATTACTGTGAAATCAATTTGCAATCACTCACACATGCATAAAAAAAATTAAACACAACTATAGCCTGGGATGAAGGAGGGAAGGGGAGGGAGAGGGGAAGGGAAAGATGTGGGTCGATAGAGGAAGGGTTGTTAGGGGGACCATATCCATTGAGCATATTGCAAGTACAAGTTGGATCTATCAGGTGTAGAACACAAATGTCTTAATCCTGTAATTGGGTAATTGAGGTGAAGGCTATGTTGTTAGGATGTAAGCACTCCAATTTATACAAATAACACACTGAATCCCTCCCCCCCCCAAAAAAAGAAACTTCCTGGGATCTGGAAACTAACACTTGCTTCTGCTTCTGTAAAGGCAATTCTCCGGCTTGATTCAAACTAACCAATGAGAAAGGTACCTGTGGGCCAAAATTTTTGTCTGGAGATAAAAAGAAGACTGAGCCAGTCAGGGAATATGGCCATTTTGGACTCTGGCCTGTTGCTGCTCCACTGTCTGGAATAAAGCCCTTCCTTTTTTAAACATGGTATTTGGGTGTTCTTTCTCTTCATTGAGCCTTGGCTTCCTGCAACATTTCTGTTTCCCTGGCCAGGAAGCAAGACCACCCAAGGAGAGAACAAGTTTATATTCACCCGGTGCTTGCCACCCATCCTCTGGACATCCATGGGAAGGGAGCAATCAGCCTGGGTGATGTAAACCAATGATCACTTCAGGGATGGCAGTTTTGCCTCCTTGTGTGGATGCCAGGATAGGGCAGAGAAAGGATCCCCTTGATGGGTCTTTGAGGAGTCAAACTCGGGGACGAACTGGAATGCAGCAACTGACACCTGCACTGGGAGACATCTCAAGACAACATAGAACTGGTTTGGCCTACTATATTTGAGTGGAAGAGGGGTCTGATCAATTCCTGGGCATTAGATCCCTGGCAGGACTGGGAGAAGGTATATGAAAAAGTGTGGGTGTGGTGTTACTGTTAATGGAATTCCACCATCACCTTCCAGGGCCAAGAAAAGTGTTAATTCCCAACTGCAGTACCTTAGGATGCCTCATATGAGTAAGTGGCACTTTGAGGGGGAAACTGAGGCTGCCCAGGTTAGGAAAAAGGTGGGAATTGTGTGGGTGTGAGTGCTTGAAGACTGATTGAGACAGATAACAATAGGCGGGGTTTTTCCCCCTTTAATAGGGCTAAATGATTGTGTGACTGTCCCCATTTTCATTACATCTGTGACCCAATTTTTTCCCCATTTGTGACGTGTTGTGGTTTGTCTGAGGGAAGGAAATGAGAAACAGAGGGAGCTATGCTCAACCTTTTAAAGAAAGAGTTTACAGGAGACTATGCAGAACTGTCTCTGGGGAGATGGAGAACTTTATGTGAGCAGGAATGACTCAAATGCCTGTTGTTCAGGTGATTGTGGTATCCTTTGAGATAAAATTAGTTTTAAACCTGTTGTTAAAGTTTAAGTGTTTGAAGATTATAAAACTGCCACATCTGTAATATTTCTAAATTTGCTAGATTTGACTGTGAACTTATGTTCATGGGTTTTAAGCCTCTGAATTCTGAGGTCTAGAGAAGTAGCTATGCTGAGGCCTAAGGGACATGTTCTCCATACATAGGTCAGCAGCTACATGGCACAGTCTAGCCTATGTGGCCCCTTCTTCCTGCTCTGAATTTGCCCCATGGCTATTCTTAGAGAAACTGGATTCTGGTTTCCTGATTTCTGTCATGAACTCTCCATGTGGTAAATGAATTAAGGACACAGGTCTTGTCCCTTCTGGTCATCTTTGATACCATGTTGCCATGTGAGATTTAGGGGGACAATTAAAAGACATCAGAAATGATACCTAGGTTGTGGTTTCAGAAGATTTCTCAGTAACTTAAAATCTTAATGTCCTGTTATAGTCCATAAAATGTCTCTTATTTGTAAAATGTAATAATTTGGTTGTTCAGATTATTTGGGAAACTGAGTCTTCATCTCAGATTAAGATTCTTGCCTTTCAAACCTTATAATTATCAGTGTAGCCAAGTGAATAATTAACTTCACACTAAACTGTGATCCTGTTATATGAAAAGTTTTTTTTTTTCAGAGTAAGAAAAATTAGACAGTAGGGAAAATGGCATTGTGTAAGAAAAAATCTTGTGTGGTATATTTTGTCCTGAAATAGAATGACTGGTTACTAAAAAAATGAAAGACAGGGCAAACCAAGGTTTAGGATCTTTGTAAATTATCTGTGTAGGTTGAATAAGGTTCATAAAAGGAAATTTGTGAAGGAATTTTCATGTGATCTAGTTGGCTATGTATCTTTCCAATCTTTTAGCTTGTGATCCTGTTTGAACAAATGTTTTAAGCCTTTGATATTTGACTAACCTAAAAGCAAAACTCTATATTTGGTTTTTTTGAAATAGTAAGACCACTGAAAGTCTGAGAAAGACATATTAGGCTTATTTGGTATGTTAAAACTGTAGAAATTATTGTCAAATATGAAATGGTGTTTAATTTTCTGTGGATTATGTTTATATATATGTGTGTTTTTTTTAATATTATAAAATATTGGTCTGTCTTACTGTCTATTGTCAGTAATAATTTTAATTCACCTCAGAAAGTGTTTTTCTAACTGACTAAGTCTAAAGTTTGTCCTTCATGGAAAGTAGTCAAAAAGCTGGCAAGTTCTCTTGAATTCAAATTTCCAATGACTTTAGAGATTAAATATCATTGGACTAAAAGCAAACTTCCAGAACTTTAATTAGAAAGCTAACATGCCCATAAGTATTGCTAACCTACCTTCAAACAGAACAGAAAGCAGTTACACAGAACCAAGCTGATTTGTTATGGCTTTTTGTTTGAAACATTGGTGATTCTTTCTGTGTTCTATTTTCCAAAAGTCAAGAAAACAATTTTCTGTTCTTTGAGTTACATGAGCTATTTTAGCAATATATGTACTTATGAGCAAAACTTGAAACATTTATTTTTCTCTTTCCTGATTTCTCCAGAATTTGAAAAATATATGTAAATATTACATAAGTATAGAGTTATTTGCATAAGCTCAATAAGTATCTATTTTGTTCTATAGGACACAATGAAAGACACTGGTTATTTTACCAAGCCTTTGACTAGAATAGGATTTTCAGAGGTGTCTAGACTGTGTTAAGGAATTGAGGTTGAATTTATAAAGCCAATAAAAAGGTCCATTGGAAAGACTGGCCAGATACCTCATCAATAACATTTTCTGATCTGCAGTGAGTAAAGAATGTCACTTTCTGACAGGTCTGGGAATCACAATTTGCTTTAGGACCTCAAAAGAAGGGGAATTTACTCAATGCATATCTAATGGCACAGATGAAACCTGGGCTCATGAGAGGCTTTCAAGTCTAACTTGAGATTCCTTATAAAAGGTTCCAGCAAAGCAAATTTTAAAAGGAAGAAAAGCCTGGATGACTAATAATTATTCTTACTGCATTTTATGGAAATAATCAAACCCAGTGTACTTAAAGTACCGTTTATTTTGGCAGTTAAATTAGTTCTGCTACAATTTGTTTTAGTAAAGTGAGAAATTAGAGACAAATGTTTCAAAAAGAACTGTGGCTCACCTGTATTAGATTCCAGCCTTGTCTGCAATACCAGCTCATAAAATGAGACATAGCTGGTTAACTATACTAATCTGTTGAATGGGACTAAAAGACTGGCCAAAGAATAAAAAATTATTTATATAGATATATTTGCTCTGAAGCCTTAAGGCTCAGCAAAGGTCACCTGCTGGCTACGCTTCAAAAATGTGTGCAGTATTAAATAAAGACTATCTGCTGTGTCAATATAGATACCTCAGGAGAACTTGGAACTTCACTAAAAATTTTCCAGTATGTGGTAAGGCTGCAACTCAACCCCACAAGTGGCCCTACATCCAACTGATATTCAGGAATATTCACTTGAATTGCCCAGAACTTTGGATCAGTTCTATAGGGACTCTTAAAACTAAGTATTGTCTTAAGAATTGTGCTAAGACTGTAAATAAGAATACTAATGTTCTCATTGTGCAAACCTTAACCTTAAAATCCAGAACTTGTAGATATTTGCAGGTGACTGCTGAATGGTTTCATTCTCATATCCTGGAACCAACCTTGATTTTGTCCCTGTCAATGTAGGGAAGCTGGAAATACACAATCATATGCAAAGGTGGCTGAGGTCATGCAGAAGCCAGATGAAAGCCCTAGAAATTTCTATGAAAGACTGTGAAACATATGGACTGGCCAAACTATTGTATGAAGCCAAAAGTGGGGGAGAGAAAGGGACAATAGAGTAGAAATCTTACCAACCAAAACCTTCAAGAGGCTAAAGGAAAAACTGCAGGCAGCCCTGGCATTAGTTTTCACTGACCTGGCCAAGCCTTTTGAACTATATCTATTAGAAAGAAGTAGAATAGCTGGGAGAGTGCTCACCCAGAATGTAAAATCATGGGCAAGACCACTTGGTTATATCTCTAAGCAACTTGATGGGGTCTGGAAAGTATGGTCCCCATGCCTAAGAACACTTGCAGCCACTGCCATGCTGGTGCAAGAGGCCTATAATTTGACTTTAGGACAGAATATAAGAGGCTGAGTACCATACACAGTGGTCAGTCCTGTGAACACCAAAGGACACCATTAGTTGACCAACTGATGCCTCACCAAATATCACACCTTGCTGTGCAAAAATCCAAAGTTGGTTATAGAGGTTGTATGCATGAGGCCACACACTTAGGACAGAAAAAAAAGAAGATTAAGAAGCTTCTGGAGAGAGAATTCTACATTCCCCTCTTGGCCACCTGTGCCAAGAAAGTCAGCCAGCATTGTGTGACATGCAACCAACACAGTCCTAAACAGGGACCATCCCCACCACCTGAAATTCAGGCCTACAGAGAAGCCCCTTTAAAAGATGTGCAAATGGACTATATTGAGTTGTCCAGATATGGAGGAAACCGGTACTTATTTTGGTCTGCATGTACTCAGGATAGGTGGAAGCCTTCCCCACCAGGGTAAAGGGGGTTTGTGAAGTAGTAAGAGTGTCGCCCAGAGAAATCATCCCATGGTTTAGGTTGCCACTCCAGATTGGATCTGACTACAGACTGGCTTTTTTATTTTAATTTTTTTATTGTTGGGGATTCATTGAGGGTACAAGAAACCAGGTTATACTGATTGCATTTATTAGGTAAAGTCCCTCTTATAATTGTGTCTTGCCCCCAAAACGTGTGTCACACACCGACACCTACACCCTGTAACAGAGATAGTGCAAATGACAGCCAAAGCCTTGAATATCATCTGGAAACTACCTTGCATCAGAGCTCGGGCAAGGCAGAATGCATGAACAGAACCATAAAAACAAGAATCAGTAAATTTTGCCAGGAAGCAAAGTTTAATAGGGTACAGACCTTGCCCCTGGTCTTTTTCAATATTAGATATACCCCCTTTTAAGGGGTCAGGGTACTCCCCTTATGGTAATGTATAACAGTCCTCCACAATTTACCAGGGATTCCTAAAAGAACTAGGAGAGACTGAATTGAACAGGTAATTAGAAACCCTAAGAAGAGTAACAAAGTAAATCTCCACTTGAGGAATTAACCATGTCCTGTTTAGTCTTTTGTGTCTGTACACCCTTTCTCTCCAGGGGCTGAAGTCTTTAAGTTAAGGATCAGAACCTGGTCCCCCTCAAACAAAGGTAGAAGGGACCCTACACCATCATCCTGACCACACCCACAGCATCGAAGGTAGAAGGGATCCTCTCCTGGATCCATCACAGCAGGCTGAAGGGAACTTCACTGTCACTGTGGGAAGCAAAAACAGATCTGACACAAGGAAAGGTGAAAACCCATATGTATATTACAACCCCAGGGAACCCCCTATCACAGTAAAACTAAGGCCTGGATAGAGGACCTGAGGAGTCACAGTCCCTAAAATCTGAATGCTGGTCCAGACCAGGGAAATATGAAAGCCTAGCCAGGTAATTCTGAAGTTTGATACCTGCAACTCTGGGAAAGAAGCTATAGAACAGATCAGAAATACCTCTGTACCTTAGATTCTGTAGAAAAGTGGTGTGAGGTTGGATATGAAAGTTGAAAATATGTTACAGAAGGCACCTGAGACAGTGAGGACTGCAGCAAAATAAATAGTGTGCTCAAGACATAAAAAGGTAGTGGAAACAGATTGCTCCATAGGGTCAGTGTTAATAACCAGGTAAAAGTCATAGATTACATAGTAAAGAAAAACCTAAACATCAGCCCATTTCCTGTTGCATACTTAGAATGAGTAAAGCCCTCAAAACCTGTGGAGAGATTGTTTTTCAATGCTTAGAGAATTTAAAACCTTACTGGAAGGAGTAGTAGCCATCACCAGAATAAGAATAATTATTTCCTGTTTCTTCCCATTAGAAGTCAGGGCTTACACTGAATAATTGGAACAGATGTCAATAAAAGAAAAATGCATCACACGTGTTCTATATGAAACACCACTAGTTCCTACAGGAGCAAGCTGATAGCGAGACCCCAAATTAAAATATATAGAGAGAGTCTCAAAGTGGAGAATGAGAGAAGATACCCAGAAAACGTAAGTTCTAAGAGAACAGAGGTCTTCTCAAGGAACGCCCAAGGACACAGCTGCAAGGTCCTCCCTGTGGTGACTCAGCTCTTAGGAATTTGTAGAAACTTAACTTACTGGGACCTGGAAACTAATGCTTGCTTCCTATTCTATAACACTCCACCATTTTGTGAAAGCCTGAGCCACTTCTTTAGCTTGATTCAAACTGACCAATGAGAAAGGTACCTGTGGGCCAGAAATTTTTGACTGGAGATAAAAAGGAGAAGACTGAGCTAGTCAGGTAGTATAGCCATTTTAGGCTCTGGTCTGCTGCCACTATGCCAGCTGGAATAAAGCCCTTCCTCTTTTAAACATGGCATTTGTGTGTTCTTTCTCTCCATTGGGCCTTGTTTTCCTGCAGCAATAGAAATAGATTAATACAAAAGAGAAGTACCTAAGTGAATATGGTTTTATTAGTGACAGAAAGCAAAATAAGTCACATTGATTGTTAAGTCAGTGTCATCACTTTGATCTTAAGTAAGAATTATCTATTGAAATTTCATTTCATCCTGTTTATGTCCTTTTAAATTCTTGAAAAAACATTTAGTCTCAAATGCATGAAAAATTACAAGTAAAGTACACAGAGTTTCTTTTTTCCTGAACCATGTATAAGTTGACATGATGCTCCATTGTCTGTGACTACTTTAGTGTGTATTTGCTTCATAGAAGGACATTCTCTTACATAACTACAATCCAACCATTAAAATCAGGAAATGTACATTGTCATATTACTACCATCTAATCTTCACACCTTCATTCAGTTCATATTGACCAGATTGTCCCAATAGTGTCCTTTGTAGCAAGAGAATTCAGTCAGAATTATATCTTCTTTTTAGATGTTAGGTGTCTTTAGTGTACTTCAGATTGGAAAAAGTTCTTTTTTTTCTTTACATCAGCAACTTGGCACATTTGCAAATTTCAAGCCAGTTTCGTAGAACATATCTTATTTTGAGTTTTGTCTGATAATTCTTCATGGTTAGACTCAGATTATGTATCTCTGGCAGGACTGTTTTAAAAGTGAAGATGTGCTCTTATTACATCCTATTATGTATTAATAATTTCAATTTGTTCCATTTCTGATGGTGTTACTTAGATCACTAATTAAGGCAGTGTGTGCAGATTTCACTGTAAAGTTACTCTTTTTATCTTTATAATCAAGTATTGTGTGAGAATGTAGCTTTAAAATACTATGTTTCTCATCAGACTTTCAATTTATTTGTGTCTGTATAGACTCATGGTTTCCTGTTTTATTCAGTGGGTTAAAAATCTTTTAGTCTTTTTTTTCTTTTTTTTGGCTGGGGCTGGGTTTGAACTCACCACCTCTGGCATATGGGGCCAGTGCCCTACTCCTTTGAGCCACAGGTGCTGCCCCAAATCTTTTATTCTTATTACTTTGCTTAAAATCGTACTTTTGGCCAGTGGAAGATGATTCTAGGTGGCTTCTGTGTCCTTTTGGCATATTTCCATAATTATTTGAACAATTTTTTACTCTCTGACACCACGTACACTAGGCTTATTATGCTCTCCCTGCCCTACCCCAAGAGTTAGCCATTTTCCAAAAAGCCCGGGTTCTCTTTAGTGGGTAATGATATTTTAAAGTCACAATGAGTGTCCTAGTGTGTAGTTATTGTTGGTGTGTCTATATAACTCATATATACATATATATAGCACATGTATTCACATATATATTTACATCCATATTTCTATGTATTAAAAACCATGAGCTCACACTTAAACTTTTAATTCTAATCCCATGGTATTCATTTTAGTTTTTTTCCTTTCCATATTTACAACTCCCTTAAATATTAGTGAGAAATCTGATTTCTATTATCCTTAATATATTTGATTATCTATTGTAGGTTGTCTCCCCCCATGCTAATGCCTTCTTGACTATGCTCAGTCTCCAACATCCTATGCTTATCAAGTATGTCCCTCTCACCCTCCTTGGACCTTAACATCTCACACTGGGCTACTATAGACCACCCATTCTATGATGCTTATCGTGCTCATTTTACCCAATAATTTTAGGAATGAGTCATTGAGAAGGGAAGTTTTCTTTTAATTGGCTTCTGTTTGACATTTTAAAGAAGTTAAATTTTAAATAATGCAAAATTCATTTTCTGGCTTAGTTTGGCAAATTTTAACATGTATGGTACATGCAATCACCTGCACAATCAAAACATAGAACAGTTCAATCATCACAAAAACTCTCTTATACTCTCTTTGCATCACACTCTACTTCTGGCTCCTAAACCTTGGAATCCACTGATCTAGTCCCTGTCTCTATAATTTTGCCTTTTCAAGAATGTCATATAAATGGAATAATATATTCTTTTAAAAGACAGTTTTATTGAGATAATTCACAAGCCATTTCACCCATTTAACCTATAGTTTTGAGTATATACACAGATATATGTGTATGCAACTATCAACATATTCAATTTTAGAATATTTTCATCATCTCAGATAGAAACTTTGTTTTTTTGTATTAAATCATAACAGTGTACATTAATACTATCATGGGGTACAGTGTACTGTTTCTGTACACGATTTGAAATACTTTCATCCAACTGGTCAACATAGCCTTCATGTTTTTTTCTTAGTTATTGTGTTAAGACATTTATATTCTACATTTAGAGAGAATTACATGTACCCTTATAGGATGAACCATAGGCGTGATCCTGCCAATAACCCTCCCTCCACTCATCCTCTCCTCTCTCCCAATGTTCCTGGGCTAAAATTGGGTTATAGCTTTCCATAAATTAGTTTCCTAGTAGGGCTGAGTACATTGGATAATTTTTCTTCCATTCTTGGGATACTTTGCTAAGAAGAATATTTTCCAACTCCATCCATGTAAACATAAAGGAGGTAAAGTCTCCATCTTTCTTAATGGCTGCATAGTATTCCATGGTGTACATGTACCACAATTTATTGATCCATTCGAGGATCGATGGGCTCTTGGGCTTCTTCCATGATTTAGCAATTGGGCTGCAATGAACATTCTGATACAAATATCTTTATTGTAGAGTGACTTTTGGTCTTCTGGATATATACCTAGTAGAGGAATTATAGGATCAAATGGCAGGTCTATTTTTAGTTCTTTAAGTGTTCTCCAGATGTCTTTCCAAAAGGAACATATTAGTTTGCAATCCCACTAGCACTGTAGAAGTGTTCCCTTTTCTCCACATCCATGTCAGCATTTGTGATTTTGGGATTTTGTGATATGAGCTAATCTTACTGGTGTTAGATGATATCTCAAAGTAGTTTTGATTTTCATGTCTCTGATGATTAAGGATGATGAGCATTTTTTCATATGTTTGTAGGCCATGCACCTGTCATCTTCAGAGAAGTTTCTCTTCAAGTCCCTTTCCCACCCTGAGAGGGGATGACTTGTTCTCTTCTTGATAATATGTTTGAGTTCTCTGTGGATTCTGGTTATTAAACCTTTGTTGGAAACATAACCAGCAAATATCTTCTCCCATTCTGAGGGCTGTCTACTCGTTTTACTTACTGTACTTTTGGCTGTGCAGAAGAATTTTAAATTGATCAGGTCCCTGTAGTGTATTTTTAATGTCACTTCATAAAATGTTGACCCAGGCCGATTTCTTCAAGTGTTTTCCCTACACTTTCTTCTAGTATTTTTATAGTTTCATGTCTAAAGTTTAAATCTTCAATCCAGTGAGAGTCAATCTTAGTGGTGAAAAGTGTGGATCCAGTTTCAGTCTTCTGCAGATCACCAGCCAGTTTTCCCAGTACCATTTGTTAAATAGGGAATCTTTTCCCCACTGAATGTTTTTGATTGGCTTGTCAAGATTATATAATGGTAAGTAGCTGGGTTCATCTCTTGGTTCTCTATTCTGTTCCATACATCTAACTCTCTGTTTTTGTGCCAATACCATGCTGTTTTGATCACTATGGACTTATAGTATAGCCTGATGTCTCGTAGTGAGATTCCTCCTGCTTTGTTTTTATTTCTGAGTAATGTCTTGGCTATTTGAGGTTTTTTCTGATTCCATATAAAAAGAAGTGTTATTTTTTTCAAGATCTTTAAAGTATGACAATGGAATTTTAATAGGGATTGCATTAAAATTATATATTGCTTTCGGTAGTATGGACATTTTAACAATGTTAATTCTTCCCATCCATGAGCATGGTACATTTTTCCATTTGTTAACATTTTCAGCTATTTCTTTTCTTAGAG
>NW_003852634.1:1872159-1887505 GCF_000181295.1 Otolemur garnettii | reverse complement strand
GCACTATTATAAAGGGAATAGAGTCCTTGATTAGTTTTTTCAGCTTGACTATTGTTGGTATATATAAAGGCAACAGATTTGTGAGTATTGATTTTGTAACCTCAGATACTGCTGTTTTCCTTGATCACTTCTAAGAGTTTTGTAGTTGAGTCCCTGAGGTTTTCCAGATGTACAATCATATCATCTGTGAAAAGTGACAGTTTGATCTCCTCTGATCCTATTTGGATACTCTTGATTGCCTTCTCTTGCCTGATGGTGATGGCTAAGACTTCCATTACAATGTTAAAAAGCAGTGGAGACAATGGGAACCTTGCCTGGTTCCTGATCTGAGTGGAAATGATTTCAATTTAACTCCACTCAGTACAATATTGGCTGTGGGTTTGCTGTAGATGGCCTCTATCAGTTTAAGAAATGTCCCTTCTATACCTATTTTCTCAAGTGTTCTGATCATGAAAGGATGCTAGATATTATCAAAAGCTTTTTCTTCATCAATTGGGAGAATCATATGCTCTTTGTTTTTTATTTTGTTTATGTAATGTATTATATTTATAGAGTTACGTATATTGAACCAGCCTTGGGACCCTGGGATAAAAGTTACTTGGTCATGATGTATAATTTGTTTGATGTGTTGTTGGATTCTATTTGCTAGGATCTTATTGAATTTTTTTGCATCAATAGAAATTAGAGATATTGGTCTATAATTTTCTTTTATTGTTGGGTCTGTTCCTGGTTTGGGGATTTCCTTCATAGAATGTGTTGGAAAGTATTTCCTCTTTTTCTATGTTTTGGAAAAAGTTAAATAATATAGGTACTAGTTCCTCTTTAAAGGTTTGGTAGAATTGTGATGAGAAGCCATCTGGTCCCAGACTTTTCTTTTTTGGGAGATTTCATATAGTTGATTCTACTTCAGTACTTGATATAGGTCTGTTCAGCATTTCCACTTCTTTCCCTTTAAGACTGGGAACATGGCATGCTTCCAAGTATGGGTCAATTTCTTTCAGATTTTCATATTTCTGAGAATAGATTTTTTGTAATATTTATTAAGGATTTTTTGAATTTCTGAGGACTCTGTTGTTATTTGGCCTTTATCATTTCTGATTGGTGAAATTAGGGATTTTACTCTTTTATTTCTGATTAGGTTAGCCAAAGGTTTATCTATTTTATTGACCTTTTCAAAAAACCAACTATTTCATTGGTTGATCTGTTGTATCATTCTTTTGTTTTCAATTTCATTTAATTCTGCTCTAATTTCAGTTATTTCTTTTCATCTGCTAGGTTTGCGGTTGGAATGTTCTTCCTTTTCCAGGTGCTTGAAATGTCCCATTAAGTTGTTAACTTCCTCTCTTTCTGTTCTCTTGAGGAAGGCTTACAATGCTATAAAAATTTCCCTCTTAGGCTTGCCTTTGCAGTATCCCAGAAGTTCTCATAATTCATGTCTTCATTATTATTTTGTTCCAAAAATTTGGTGATTTCCTTCTAATCTCATCTATGACCCAGCTATATTTCAGCATGAGGTTGTTTAGTTTCCATGTTTTTGTATGAATATGCAGATTCCTGCCTTTACTGAGTTCAACTTTTATTACATGATGGTCCAAGAAGGTGCAAGGAATAATTTTTATTCTTTTAAATTTGCTGAGGTTAGACTTGTGACCTAGGATGTGATCAATTTTGGAGGCTGTTTCATGGGCTGATGAGAATGTGTATTCGGTTTTGTTAGGATGAACTGTTCTGTAGATGTCTGTTAAATCTAATTGTTAGATGTTTAAGTCTAAAATTTCCTTGCTTAGTTTTTTATTGGAGGATCTATTGAACACTGCCAAAGGTGTGTTAAAATCTCTGACTGTTATGGTGCTGGAAGTTATCAAGTTGCTCATGTCTGTTAGAATCTCTCTTATAAATTGAGAATTCTGGTTGGACACATAAATGTTAATAATTGAAATATTATCCTGTTGAGTATTTCCCTTGACACAAATGAAGTGACCAATCTTATCTTTCCTTACTTTTGTTGGTTTAAAGCCTATTGTGTCTGCAAATAAAATTGCGATGCCTGCTTTTTTCTGATTTCCATTTACCTGAATTATAGATATCCATCCTTTCACCCTGAGTCTATGTTTATCTTTTAAGGTAAGATGACGTTCTTGAATGCACCAGATATCTGGCTTGAGTTTTTGTATCCAGTCAGCCAACCTGTATGGCTTTAGAGGACAATTCAAGCCATTCCCATTAATTGAGAGTATTGATAAGCCTGGTAGTATTTTGAGTGTCAAGTTTTTCGAATGTCCAGTAGACATTTTTAAACCTTTCACCTCTTTGGAAGTTTGTTTTGTTTTTTTTTTTACAGTTTGGCAGGGCTGGGTTTGAACCAGCCACCCTCGGTATATGGGTCTGGCGCCCTACTCACTGAGCCACAGGTGCCACCCCGTCTTTGGAAGTTTGGATTTGATCAAAAGTTTCTGAATGAGTTTACTTTGGTGGTAGAACATTGTGTTGGTCATTGTGGAGGATGGGTCTGAGAATATCCTGGAGAGCTGGTATAGTTATGGCAAATTTCTTTAACATGTGAATGTCATTAAAGTATTTAATTTCTCCATCATAAATGAAATTCAGTTTAGTTGGATGTAGGATTCTGGGTTGAAACTTTTTTTGTTTTAGAAGGTTAAGAGTTGATAACCATTCTCTTCTGGCATGAAAAGTTTCAGAGGAGAGATCTGCAATCATTCTAATAGTCTTCCCCTTGTAGGTTATAGTTTTCTTACGTCTGGCTGCTTGCAGAATTTTCTCCTTCATATTAGCTTTGGTGACATTAATTATAATGTGTCTGGGAGATGCTTTATTTGGATTGAGTCATGCTGGGGTTTTGAAACTATCTGCTATCTCAATTTCAGTATCTCTTGCTATGTTGGGGAATTTCTCCTCAATTATCTCTTGGAGTAAAGCTTCTGTGCCTCTTGGAATAAAACATCTTCTCTTTCAGAGATTTCTATAAGGTGAATATTTGCTTTTTTTGGAGTAGTCCCACAGCTCTCTAAGAGAATGATACGTTTTTGCTCTCCACTTCTCTTCCACTTTGAGTCCTTCGGAGCATTCAAAGGCTTTGTCTTTGATGTAAGATATTCTTTCTTCTGCCTGCTCCATTCTGTTACTGAGAGATTCTACTATATTCCTCATATCTCAGAGGGCTGCAAATTCTTTTCTCAATGTGTCAAAATCTTTGGTGATTTTGTATTTGAATTCATTGAATTCTTGAGACAACTTTTGAATTATTCCTAGAATTTCTAATTCCAACATTACTTCCATTCTGTTAATCTTATTTGCCATCCAAATTCTGAACTCTCTTTCTGACATCTCAGCCATTTGTTTATGAATGGGATCATCTGGTGTGTCTGATTTGTCAGTCCTTGGGGTAGTTTATCTCCTCTGGTTATTCATGTTGCCAAAGTTTTTCCACTGATTCTGCCCATGATTATTTTTTAGCATTTAGCTAGATGGGCAGGTAAGGTGAAATTGGATTTGGGACTCCTGGAGTTGTGGTTAACCAGCCCTCTGCCAAGGAGCTGGGACTGGAGACTGTAGCTTTTTCCCCTACAGCCTTGCAAAGGACACTTAATCTGTAAGTCTGAGACTCTAGGGACCTGCTTGGTGTGGTGCAGTTAGCTGACTCTGTCTTATATTCAGCTGATTTTTGTCTGATCCTAGTGGGTCAGTGACTCTGGGTTGGAGTCTCAGCTGTGTAGAAATACATGCAAATAAGTCACCCCCACCCCCACCCCCACATGCAACAACTGGAAGAGGAAAATCAACCCTTCCCACTAACACACAACCACCATGGAGGGTCTTTGGGTGATTGGTCCAGGTCAGGATTTCCAAACCAATTGATCCAGGCACTACTAACTCTCAAATGGGAGCGTTTGAAAGGTCTCCAGTAACTAGACAGCATAGGTCTACTAGCTGCTCAAGAGTGGCTTGTTCTGGTGCTCTGTGGAGTCAGAAAGGCCCACTCAGTAGCAGAGTTGGACCAAGAGGGCTTGTGTCTCTTTCTCCTCCTTGCCCCTCTTTCATGCCCAGTCACTGGTAACCCCATGGGTATGTGGTCCTGTTCTCTCCAATAAGCAGATGTGCCAGGGCTTTGCAGCTGCCAGAGTCAAGGGAAAGTCAATGCCCCCATGGCCCTCACCAGCACCCCTAGCCACCAGCCATCTGGGGGAGCTGAAGCCTCCCTGCCTCAGGTACTCATTGGCAACTGGCGAGTGTTGCACCTGAGCTTAGTCCAAACCTGAAGATAAGAAGTCACCAAATAATTTTCTCCCTCAGACATCATGCCTTTGCCCCAGTTGTTCTGCAGCACAGGAATCCCTATAGGGCAAGGTATGGCTTCCTCTGGCAGTCCTCAGAGTTGGAGAGGTGTCTCTCCAAAATTAGACCTCAGCAGGGTTGCTCTACTGTTGCTGAATCTTCATGGGAGGTGACCCTGCACTACTCTCAGGCTGCTCCCATGGCTGGAGAGGCAGGGCTAGGCATGAGGCCATGGAGTCTGTGGCAGGGCAGGGCATGGGGTGGCTGTGGCAGGGCAGTGCACAGGGTGCATAGCTCTGGTAGGGAGGGGTGTGGGATGCATAGCTCTGGCAAGGTGGATTGAGAGACGCTCAGAGTATCTAGCAGGGCAAAGCACAGGATGCACAGAGGCTCTGGCAGGGCAGAGCATGGGTTGTTGGGCTCGAAAGCCTCCTCCCACTGCTGGTTTGCATTTTCACAGAGCCAAGCCCAGCAGCCTCTCACCCCTTTTTCTGTCTGCACTACTGCTGGGCTCACAATTATAGTGTAGCTTTTCTACCCCAGCCCTTGCAGTGCCCAGTCTTGGCAATGAACCTCAGACATTCCGGTCTCTGCAGAGGTCAAGCCTCTGGACTATCAGGTAAGGGGAGAAGGGTGGCCTGGAAGTTTAAAATGGCAGCGAAAATGTTAGTTCACTTTTCATGCCTGGCAAGAGAATGCTCAGGAACATAGCAGAGTTCCTCTGGAGAAGTAGTCCCCGCTTCCAGCTACTCTCTCCTGGGGGTGAGACAAGAAATCCTCAGTTCACAGCTCACCTGTAGCAAACACACAGAAAGCAAAGAAAAAGAAAAAAAACTCTCTTAGGGGAGGGAATGGACACTCTTTTTCTTTTTTCTTTTTTTTTTATTTTTTTTATTTTTGAGACAGAGCCTCAAGCTATCCCCCTGGGTAGAGTGCCATGGCATCACGCTCACAGCAACCTCCAACTCCTGGGCTCAAGCAAGTCTCCTGTCTCAGCCTCCTAAGTAGCTGGGACTACAGGAGCCCGCCACAACGCCTGGCCATTTTTTGGTTGCAGCAATCATTGCTGTTTGGCGGGTCCGGGCTGGGGATTTGAACCCGCCACCTTAGGTGTATGTGGCTGGTGCCTTAGCCTCTTGAGCCACAGGCGCCAACACTCTTTTTCTTTGCGATGAATTTTCTACCTGAAATTTACCTTCTTGGAGTCGCAGCTTGCCTCGGCAGAGGTGACGTGCAGCTATCTCTCTTCTCTCTCAGCTTGGTTCCCAGTCTTCAGCTTTATTGGGTACTTTCTGGACATTATCCTTCCACTTGGATGGGAGCTTCTGTTGAAAGCTGGCTCTAGTCAGCCATCTTGCTCCCAAAACTGGGCTTGTCACTTTGTACCTGATCAACCCACTTACTACTCATAGTGCTTTTTGATACCTTAGAAATAGGAAAAATTTTTGTTTGACAGAAGCTAGGAAGGAGAAAGTCCATTCTCCAGCTACTAGGTATACCTCTCAGTCCTGGAAGTACATCATCTCCCTAGACTTAACCTAGAAGAAATAGATCTCTTGAACAGACCAATTTCCAGAACTGAGAATGAAGGAACAATAGAAAATCTCCTTCCCCCCAAATGCCCTGGTCCAGATGGATTCACACCAGAATTCTATCAAACCTTCAAAGAAGAAATTATACCTATGCTGCAGAAAAAATGAGGAGGAAGGAATCTTCCCCAACATGTTCTATGAAGCAAACATCACCCTGATACTAAAACCAGGAAAAGACCCAACTAAAAAGGAGAACTTCAGACTAATCTCACTAACAAATATAGATGCAAAAATTCTCAATAAAATCCTAGACAATAGATTACAGCTACACATCAAAAAAATCATTCATCACAATGAAGTAGGTTTCATCCCAGGGATGTAAGGCCGGTTTAACATATGCAAGTCCATAAATGTAACTCGCCATATCAACAGAAGCAAAAACAAAGACCATCTGATCCTCACAATAGACACAGAAAAAGCATTTGATAAAATTTAGCATCCTTTTCTAACTAGAACACTTAAGGGTATAGGCATAAGTGGCACATTTCTTAATCTGATAGAAGCCATCTATGGGAAATCCACAGCTAATATTATACTGAATGGAGTAAAACTGAAAGTTTTTCCACTTAGAACTGGAACCAGACAAGGTTGTGTTCTATCAACACCACTATTCAACATAGTGCTGGATGTCTAGCCAATAAAATCAGGCAAGAGAAGGAAATAAAGGGCCTCTGAATGGGACAGAGGAGGTCAAACTCTCACTCTTTGCTGATGATATGATTTTATACTTAAAGAATCCCAAAGACTCAACCATAAGACTGCTGGAAGTTATGAAAAAATACAGTAATGTCTCAGGATATAAAATCAATTGCCACAAATCATTAGCCTTTGTATACACCAATAACAGCCAAGATGAGAAGGTAATCAAGGACACAATTCCCTTCAAAGTAGCTAGAAAGAAAGAAAGAGGCTTGGCGCCGATTGCTCAAGCGGCTAAGGCGCCAGCCACATACACCTAAGCTGGTGGGTTCAAATCCAACCCAGGCCCGCCAAACAACAATGATGGGTGCAACAAAAAAATAGCTGGGTGTTGTGGTGGGCACCTGTAGTCCCAGCTACTTGGGAGGCAGACGCAGGAGAATCACTTGAGCCCAGGAGTTGGAGGTTGCTGTGAGCTGTGATGCCATGGCACTCTACCCAGGGTGATAGCTTCAGGCTCTGTCTAAAAAAAAAAAAAAAAAAACAGAAGAAGAAAGAAAGGAATACCTAGTAATATACCTAACAAAAGTGGTGAAGGACCTCTACAAAGAAAATTACAAAACCCTAAGAAAAGAAATAGTAAAAGATATTTAACAAATGGAAAAATATACTATGCTCATGGCTGGGAATAATCAACATCGTCAAAATGTCTATACTTCCCAAAGCAATCTGCAGATTCAATGTAATCCCCATTAAAATGCCATCATCATACTTTCAAGATTTGGAAAAAATGATTCTTCATTTTGTATGGAATCAGAAAAAACCCATATAGCCAAGGCAATGTGTCATCCTACCAGACTTTAGGCTATGCTACAAGGCCATAGTGATCAAAACAGCATGGTATTGGCAGAAAAATAGAGCCATTGACATTTGGAACAGAATAGAAAACCATGAGATGAAACTAACCTCTTGGCTCAGCACTCATAGCTCAGTGGTTAGGGTGCTGACCACACACACTGGGGCTGGTGGATTTGAACCCTGCCCAGAACTGCTAAACAACAATGATAACAATAACAAAAAAAATAGCTGGGCATTGTGATAGGCACCTGTAGCCCCAGCTACTTGGGAGGCTGAGGCAAGAGAATCAGTTAAGCCCCAAAGCTTGAGGTTGCTGTGAGCTGTGACACCACAGCACTCTACTCAGGGTGACATAGTGAGACTTTGTCTAAAGAAAAAAGAAAGAAAGAAAGAAAGAAAGAAAGAAAGAAAGAAAGAAAGAAAGAAAGAAAGAAAGAAAGAAAAGAAACTAACCTCTTACAGTTACCTGATATTTGAATTGATAAACCAAACAAGAGCATACACTGGGGAAAAGAACCCCTATTTTTTTTTCAGAGACACAGTCTCACTTTGTCACCCTTGGTAGAGTGCTGTGGTGTCACAGCTCACAGAAACCTCCAGCTCCTGGGCTTAGGCATTTCTCTTGCCTGAGCTTCCCAAGTAGCTGGGAACACTAGCACCTGCCAGAATGACCGGCTATTTTTTGTTTCAATTTAGCTGGGGCTGGGTTCAAACCCACCACCCTTGGTATATGGGGCTGATGTCCTACCCACTGAGACACAGATGCCAACCAAGAGCCCCTAGTCAATAAATGGTGTTGGGAGAACTGGATAACCACATATAAAGGACTGAAATTGGACCAGCACCTTTCCCCACTTACAAAAATTGACTCAAGATGGGTAAAAAATTTAAACTGAAGGCATAAAACGATAAAAATTCTCAAAGAAAGTATGGGGAAAATACTTGAAGATATCAGCCTGGTGAAAGATTTTATGAAGAAGACTTCAGTGGCAATTGTGACAATAAAAATAAACGAATGGGACTTAATTAAACTGAAAAGCTTCTGAACAGCTACAGAAACAACAACCAAAGGAAATAGACAGTCTTCAGAATGGGAGAAGATATTTTCATATTATGAATCAAACAAAATCTTGATAACTAGGATTTACAGAGAACTCAAATTAATCAATGAAAACTACCCAACAATCCAACCACTTGGGAGGCTGAGGCAAGAGAATTGCCTAAGCCTAAGAGCTGGAGGTTGCTGTGAGATGTGACACCATGGCACTCTACCGAGGGTGACAAAATGAGACTCTGTCTCTAAAAAAAAAGACCCAGGCGGCGCATGTGGCTCAAGGAATAGGGCGCTGGCCCCATATACCAGAGGTGGCGGGTTCAAACTCAGCCTCAGCCAAAAAGCTGAAAAAAAACCCCAACAATCCCATAGATCACAGGGCAAGAGATAAATAGAACTTTCTCTAAAGAAGACAGATGAATGGTCGCCAAACATATGAAAAAATGCTTTTCATCTTTAATCATTAGAGAAATACAAATCAAAACTACCCTGAGATACCACCTAACCCCAGTGAGAATGGCCTACATCACAGTGTCTCCAAGCTGCAGATGCTGGTGTGGATGTGGTGAAAAGGGAACACTTTTATATTCCTGGTGGAACTGTAAACTAATACAACCCTTTTGGAAGGAAATATGGAGAGTCCTCAAAGAACTTAAATCAGACCTCCCATTTGATCCTGAAATCCCATTATTAGGCATCTACCCAGAAGAAAAAATAACCTTTTACCATAAGGACATTTGCACTAGATACTTGCAGCTCAATTTGCAATCGTCAAAATGTGGAAATAGCTTAAATGCCCACTAACCCAGGAATGCATTAACAAGTTGTGGTATATGCATACCATGGAATACTATTCAGCCATTAAAAAAGATGGAAACTTTACATCTTTTGTATTAACCTGGATGGAGGTGGAACACATTCTTCTTAGTAAAGCATCACAAGAGGCTCAGTGCCCATAACGCAATGGTTATGGTGTTGGTCACATACACCTAGGCTGGCAAGTTCAAACCTAGCCCAGGCTAGCTAAACAACAATGACAACTGCAACAATCAAATAGCCAAGCATTGAGGCAGGCACCTGTAGTCCCAGCTACTTGGGAGGCTGAGGCAAGAGAATCGCTTAAGCCCAAGAGTTTGAGGTTGCTGTGAGCTGAGATGCTACAGCACTCTACTGAGGGCAGTATAATGAGACTCTGTTTTGAAAAAATAAAAATAAAAAATAAAGCATCACAAGAATGGAGAAGCAAGAATCCAATGTACTCAATTCTAATATGAAGGCAATAGATGAGCCAATACAAGGGATGGGGTAGGAGAATGAGGGAGCAGGAAGAGGAAATGTGCACAGTGTATGGTGCACATTTGGGGGGGGGCACAATTTTAAGAGGGACTTTATTTAACAAATACAATCAGTGTAACCAAATTCTTTGTATCCTCAATGAATCCCAAACAATAAAAAAGTAATTTAAACAATAAAAAAAAACAAAGTAGAAAAAATTATAATGCATATTTCAAAATAGCTAAGAGAGTAAATTGCAATTATATCAACACAAAAATAAGTGAGGTGAGGGATATTTTAGTTTAATACAGTCATTTCAAACTGTATACACATATTGAAACAAATTGGTGACTGGATGTAGAGGCTCACACCTGTAATCCTAGTACTCTGAGAGATCGAAGTGGGTGGGTTGCTTGAGCTCAGGAGTTCAAGACCAGCCTGAGCAAAGCTAGCCTGGCATGATAGCACATGCCTATAGTCCCAGCTATTTGGAAGGTTGAGGCAAGGGGATCATTTGAGTCCAAGTGTCTGAGGTTGCTGTGAGCTATGACACCATGGCACTCTACCCAAGGCAGTAAGACTGTCTCAAAAAGTAAAATAATAAAATAATAAAATAAAAATGGGAAAATTAGCTGGGCATCATGGTCAATGCCTGTAGTCCTAGCTGAGGGAGGAGGGTATCTTCAGCCTGAGAGTTTGAGGTTGCAGTGACCTAGGCTGACACTACAGCACTCTACCAGGGTGACAGAGGGAGACTCTGCTTCAAAAAAAAAAAAAAAAAAAGAAAGAAACACATTGTACCCCATAAATATACGGTTACTATTTGCTAATTAAAAATAACATTAATAAATATAAAAAAAGAATATTTATAAATGGTTTTTCAATTCTGGGGAAATCAAGGAGAGAGAAAAATAAATGTTTTAAATTTTGTTTACAAATATGTACATTACTGCAGGCTATAAATAGTTCAAGAGAAGAAAAAGTGTTTTTTGTTTTTTGACTTCTGGAAAACAGAACACAGAACGAATCAGCAATGTTTTAAACTAAAAGTCATAAGATAGTTCAGTTTTATGTAACTCATTTCTGTCTTGTTTGAAGTTTGGTTAGTAATATTTATGGACATGTTATATTATAATTAAAGTCCGGGAAGATTTTTCAGTCTGATGGCATTTAATCTCTAATGTTATCAGAAATTTGTATTTGAGAGAACTTGTCAGTCTTTTTATTACTTTCTTTGGAAGACAAACATTAAACTTAGTTAAAAAAATTTTTTTTGAGATGAATCAAAAATTACTGGGCGGTGCCTATAGCTCAAAGGAGTGGGGTGCCGGCCCCATATGCTGGAGGTGGTGAGTTCAAACCCAGCCCTGGCCAAAAAGTGCAATAAATAAATAAATAAATGTTATTATTGATAACATACACTAAGACAGACTAATATTTTATATTAGCACACATATATACAAACATAATTTACATAAATTTAAAAATCATTTTATATTTGGCAATTTTGTCTTGAGACAGAGTCTCACTTTGTCATCCCTGATAGAGTGCCATGGCATCATAGTTCACAGCAACCTCAAACTCTTGGGCTCAAGTGATCCTCTTGTCTCAGTCTCCCCAGTATCTGGGATTACAAGTATCCATCACAATGCCTGGCTATTTTTAGCGATGGCATCTTACTCTAGCTCAGGCTGGTCTTGAACTCCTGAGGTGCGACAATCCACCCACCTTGGCCCCCCAGAGTGCTATGACTACAGACGTGAGCCACCTCTCCTGGCCTTGACAATGTTTCTTGTACAGTTTTAACATATCAAATAAGCCTGAAATGTCTTTCTTAGACTTTTAGCAGTCTTATTATTTAAAAAGTTAATGTGGAGGCAAAAAGACTAAATTTAGAATTTTTATTTTGGAAGGTTCATCAAACATCAAAGGCTTAAAATATTTGTTGAAATAGGATCACAAAGTTCAATCTTTTTTACATAGCCAAACCTTAATACAGACAACACAGGGATTGCTTTTTTTTTTTCAGGCCAGTTATTGAAAAGTGTGAGACTGAAAGGTTCTGGACCCAGGGATAAAATCATTCCAAGATGCAAAATGAAAGGAAGACAGAGATCCAATTCATGCAATTAAAGTGGCTTTTATTCCACCTGGAGTGCAGGTGGGGGTGAGATTTCTGACTAGGGAGAAATCTACATGTGGGCTATGGAGGACAGATATTTAAAGGCTTAGGGCAGCCAGGATTGGTCTGCCCATAGCTTTACCTGGGAAGGTAGGTGGGACAAGGGTAGGGAGGTTTGGATTGGTCCATTCACTATTTCCTGGGATGGACATGCTTTCCAGGAAAGGGATCCTTCCAGGGTGTGTTATATAAGAAGGCTGGTCATAGGCATGGTATCTCTCAGGCTGCTTCCTGTGGGGGGAGGGGGGCTTAGTGGACTGCCTGTAAAAAGAGAACGAGAGAGGGAAAGGGAGTGACATTTAAAGGACTACTTCTGGATTTTCAGTCTGAGCTGGTTGGCATTCAGTAAGGCGAGGATATGAGCAGATTTCAGTTGACTGCTCAATACATCAAGAGATGAGGCAAAGAATTTATGGTCTGTACTGAAAATGAGAAGGATTATAATTACTGACTTCATCATCAGTTGAGGTCAATGGGTAGGGGAGAAAGACAAGAATTGACAAGAGGGGTAGCCAGAAGGAAAAAAAGGAAGAAGAAAATTGGGTTTCTTCAGGGAGAAAGTCTTGGAAGGTGCTCTGTAGCCACAGATTTTTAGAGGCTTTAAGGAGGTTGTTCCAACTTTGAATGTGTGAGAGTAGCCAGGCATCCTGAGAAAAGTTTTAGAGAAAGGGAAAAAATCGGGGAGGAATGGTACACATTTATTAGGAAGTGGATTCTTCAGGGATTCTGGTGAGTTTAAGGTAGCAGGGGAATAGTACTTGCGACTTCCAGTGATAGCTCTTCAGCATTGGAGGTTTTTCTGTAGGACACAGTTTTATTCAGGATCTGTAAATCCAAACCAGGGGTTCCACAAGGTGAACAGCCATGGGGATGCTGTAAAGAACTGTGTGAGGGTCTGTTCACTGAGGAAATAAAGTCTTGAGGGGCAAGGGAGAATTGAGGAGAATTTGTTGCCCTGCCAATTGATCTGAATTTCTCTGCTGAGGCTTGGGGTAAAAGATGATTGATTGTTTTTCTAAGTTCATCTCTATTTTCCTGGAGGATAGGAAAATAGATTCCTATGATAGAAGAGGGCCTAGATTCCTCTTCTAGGATAGGAAAATAGATTCCTATGATAGAGAGTGAGGGCCTAGAATAACAGTTCTGCCATACATTATTTCAAAGGGGCTATAAAAGAAGGGTTTGTGAGGGGTGGAGTGAATGAAGAGTAAGGCAATGGGGAGGAGCTTAATCCAATCTTATTTGTGTTGGAGTACTAATTTTGTGAGATGTTGTTTAAGGATGCTATTCATCTGTTCTACTTTTCCTGATGATTGGAGTCTGTAAGGCACATGTAGATGCCCCCGAATTCCTGGGGCTTGTGAGATTTGGGAGATGATGTGGCTAATGAAAGTTGGGCTGTTGCCACTCTGAATAGAGCTGGGGAGACCAAATCTAGGAATAATGTGGTGACCCTTACAATGAATAATGGCAATTTCCTTTGGAAGTGTAGCTCCATTTAGAAGGTCTTTAATAAGTGTGACATTGATAATAGAGGAGCCTTAGGTGGTAATGAATCCCCTTTCTTGCCATATGGCTGTGGGTGGTGTTGTAAGGCTTTAGTGAAGGCTAAGAGTTCTGCTTGTTCTGCCTGGGATCAGAGTAACAGAGGTGATAATGTGGGAAGAAGACACAATAGCAAAACCTGCTTTGGCAATGGAGTGAGCAGTGGGCTTAAAAGAACTGCCATCAATAAATCAGGTGTCTTCAGGATTAGGTAAGGAAAAAAGAGAAATATTTGGAAAAGGGTATAGTGTTACAATAGGATCTACAGGGAAGTCAGATTGAGAGAATGGAGGGGTTGTTGAGGAGGGGTTGGAGAGGAGCAGCATGGGTAGTGAGAAGTGGGAAACAGTGGGAATCGTCAAGGTTGTTTGCAATTTTGAGAGAATATCTCTCCCTAGTAGGGGAACATTACATGAGGGAATAATAAGGAATGAATTCAAGAAACAGTGTCCAGAAAGTGTGCACCATAAAGGTGGAGTTACATGGGGGTGGATTACATTACCATCAATGCCCTTCATCGAGATCTCTGTCTCTTTTAAAGGACCTTTATAAGATAGCAGCATGGAAAATGTTGCTCCCATGTCTATTAAAAAAAGAAATTGGCTTACTTTCCACTAGAAAAATCCCCCAGAGTTTAGACTTTGTAATTATCCATGGGGCACTCTGATCCTCCAGGAACTGTGAATCTTCAACAAGTAGGCCCAGAAGGTCAGGAAATTCAGGCATGTTTTGAGTGCATCTGTGACCCAGGTTCTCAGGAGAACCTGGGCAGAATTCAGCCTCATTCTGGGAATGTCTGAAAACTGAATTCTCAGAACTTGGGCAGTTAAACTTCCAGTGAGGGCCTCTGCAGGCTGGACATGGTTTGTGGGGGAGAGATTTGCTTTGGGCATAATTTTGCCCAGTGACCTGGTCTGCTGCATTTAAAACACAGTCCTGGGGAAATGTCATTTTTTCAGAGTACCCTGGTGGATTCTGAGAAACTGCCAGATTTTCTCTAATGGCAGAAACCAAAAACTGGAATTTTGAGAGCTGTTGCCTATTAAAAGCATCCTCATGATTATTAAAAACTTTAAAAGCCAGGTTAATAAGATCTGGCTAAGGGGTTTGAGGGCCCTGGGGAAATTTTTGGAGTTTTTTCCCAGATGTGAGGTGCAGACTGAGAGATAAAATGCACATTAACAATGTGCATGATGGTGAATGGGAAAGGCATTAAGCTTAGCTCTCCTGGAACAACAGGTGAGAGTGAGTGAGCTAGCTCATTCCCAATGTGGAATACTGGTGTAGAGTGGCAGTTCTGGGTGTACAGTGAGGTGGCAGATTACTGGACTTGGAGTGTAATCAGAGCTGCAGAGACAGCCAGGCAAGTTTCTTTGCCGAGGTGGTAGACAGCGGCAGGCAGCCCCCCCCCGCCCCCCACGGAGGATTACATTTCTCAATTCCTGGGGTAAACTAGGTGTTGTATGGAAAGATTAGTGAAGTGTGGACTCCCACGAAATTTGGTGTCCAGAATGGAGTGCCATCTGGAGTGGCTCTGCTGTGGTGGCCATTGTTATAAAATTTGGGAGACTGCGGAGCGCAGGCATTATTCCATGCAGGCCAGGCATGCAATCTGTGTTCCACCTGTGGGCAGTTGTCCTACACTCAGAACAGGCCCAGGATATCCCACACTCCACGGGAACTGTTGCAGGGGGAATTTGTGAAACCTGCCTCTGAAGATTTTTTGAGATGGAATCAACAGTTCAGCAGGGTCTAAGTGCCAAGTGGGTAATCAGGCAACCACCAAGATCAATCTAAGCTGGGAAACAGGTATAAACCTGGGAACCACACATAGCGCCACCTGGTGTCCAGAAAGTATATTGCAACATAAATATATTCCTACTAAAGTCAATGCCTAGGGTATATATA
>NW_003852634.1:1862223-1872090 GCF_000181295.1 Otolemur garnettii | reverse complement strand
TTGCCTTTTTTCTTTTTGCCCCTTTTTTTGCTGTTTTTTGCAGTTTTTTCCCTTTTGTCTTTCTTGTAGGAGTTATTGTTAATTTTTTTTCTCTCTTCTTCCCTTCCTCTTATGGCTGCTCAGAATGCTTACATGGGGTTACTTAAGCTTTTGTTTGTTTGCTTGTGTGTCTGTATGTTTTTTAGCTGTTTGTTTGTTTTGTTTTAATTTGTCTAGTGTTTTTCTAAGTCCTCCAATTGGCTGTTTTCCCTAACTCCAATTCTTAAATTCAACAAGAACAAAGGGAGGAGGAGGAAGAGGGCTAACAGGATCCAGCTTTCAACAGAAACTCGCATCCAGAGGGAAAGATAAGGGTCAGAAAGAACCCAGCAAAGCTGAAGGGTGGGAGCTGAGCAGAGGGAAAAGATTGATAACTATATGTCATCTCTGCTGAGGCAAGCTATGATTCCAAGGAAGCAAATTTCAGGTGCAGAACCCATCCCAAAGAAGACAAGTGTCCATCCCCTTCCCCAGGAGAGTTGCTTGCTTGTGGTGGGATTGCTACAAGCAAGCAGTTCACTGAGAACATCTTGTCTCACCCCATGGGAGAGAGTTGCTGGAGGCTTGGACTCCTTCTCCAGAGAGACCCTGCTGTGAGCCTGGACATTCTCTTGCCCAGCATGAAGTTTAACAAGTATTTTCCATGCCACTTTGAACTCCCAGTCCACCCTTCCCCCCTCACCTATCAGTCTAGAAGCCTATCCCTGCAGAGACAAGAATGTCTGAGTTTCACTGCTAGGACTGGGCATTGCATGAACTGCAGCAGCACAGCTACCCTATAACAGTGAATCCAGTAGCAGTGCATAAAAGTACAGGGGGTAAAGTGTCTTGCCTAGCTCTGCAAAAGTGCAAATCAGTGGTGGGCAGAGGCTTGGGTCTCTGCATGACCAGCAGAGGCTCAGGAACTGCTGAGACATGGAAACACACATGGAGACACCTCCCACACAGCATCAGCTTTAATAGAGAAATCCCACTGGGGTCAAATTTAAGAGAGACACCTCCCCAATTCTGTGGACTGCTGGAGGGAGCCAGACCTTGCACTGCAGGGATATCAGAGGAGCAGAGCGGCTGGGGCAGAGGCACAGTCTCTGAAGGAGAAAAACATGTGCTTCTTTGTTATCCTTTAGTTTGGAACAAGCTCAGGAGGAACACTCCCCAGTTTCAATTGAGCACCCAAGGTAGTCAGGCTTCAGGTCCCCCAGCTGGCTAGTGGCAGAGTGTGGCAGTCTGGCAGACAAGGCATTGACTTCCCTCTGTCTCTAGTAGGCCCAAATCCCTGGTGCTTTTGCTCATTGGAGGGAACTGGGCCACAGCCCAGCAGAGTTACCAGTGCTTGGGTGTGATGGAGGTGCTAGGTGGGAAAGAAGACACCAGTCCCCCTTGATTAACTGTTTTGCTGGGTGGGCTTTTCTGACTGCATGGAGCGCTGGAGTTAGTTACACTTGAGCTACCAGTGAACAACTCCTGCTGTCTAGTTGCTGGAGACCTTTTGAACTCTCCCACTTAATCAGCATTTGTGCTGACTGGGACAATTGGTTTGGAACTATTGACCTGGGCCAATCACCCAGGGATCCTCCAAGGTTGTACCCTGGTTGTATTGTTGTGGGAGGGTTGGATTCTCCTGTTCCCATCGTTGCCTGTGATGGGCAGCGTGTCTTAGTTGTTTGTACTTCTCCATAGCTGAGATTTGAGCCCAAAGCCACTGATGCACTAGGATTGCGCAGAGCCTAGCTGAATACAAGACAGAGCCACCTAGACCCATCACACCAAGCAGGCCCCCAGAGCCTCAATCTGTAGTACTGAATGGGACCTTTGTAAAGCTTTAGGGGAAAAGCTGCAATCACCAGTCCCAGTTCTTTGTGAAAGGGCTGGTTAATTACAAATTGAGGAGCCCTCAATTCAACTTCACTGTACTAACTTCTCTAGCCAAATGGTAAAAAATAATCTTGGGAAGAATCAGCAGATAAACTCTGGCAACATGAATAATCAGAGTATATAAACTACCCCAAGGAACAACAAAGGAGACACAATAGAAGATCCCATTTATAAACAAATGGCTAAGATGTCACAAATTGAGTTCAGAATTTGGATGGCAAATAAGGTTAACAGAATGGAAGTAAAGTTGGAATTAGAAATTCAAGGGATAACTCAAAAGTTGTGTCAGGAATTCAATGAATTCAAAGACAAAATCACCAAAGATTATGACACATTGAGGCAAAAACTTGTAGGCCTCAAAGATCTGAGAAATGTAGTAGAATCCCTCAGTAACAGAATGGAGCAGGCAGAAGAAAGCATCTCTCACATTGAAGGCAAACCTTTTGAATGCTCCCAAATACTCAAAGAGGAAGAGAAATGGAGATCAAAAATGGATCTTTGTCTCAGAGAGCTGTGGGACAACTCCAAAAAAGCAAACATTTGCATTATAGGAATTACTGAAGGAGATGAGAATGATACAAAAGGCACAGATGCTCTACTCCAAAAGATAATAGAGGAAAACTTCCCAAACATGGCAAGAGATACTGAAATTCAGATAGCAGACAGTTTCAGAACCCCAGCATGACACAATCCAAATAAAGCATCCCCTAGACACATTGTAATTAACTTCACCAAAGTTAATATGAAGGAGAAAATCCTGCAAGCAGCCATACATAAGAAAATTATAACCTACAAGGAGAAGAATATTAGAATGACTGCAGATCTCTCTGGTAAAACTTTTCAAGCCAGAAGAGGATGATAATCAACCTTCAGTATCCAAAAACGAAACAATTTTCAGCCCAGGATCCTTTATCCAGCTAAACTGAGTTTCATGTATAATAGAAAAATCAAACATTTTAATGACACATACCTGTTGAAGAAATAGGCAATAACTAAACCAGCTCTCCAGAATATTCTCAAAAATGTCCTCCACAATGATCAGCAAAATTCTCTACCACCAAAGTAAACTAACTGAGAAAACTTTTCATCAAAACCCACTTCCACAGTGGCAAAAGGACTAAAAACGTCCTCTGGTCTTTCAAACAACTCAACACCCAAAATACTACCAGGCTTATCAATATTCTCAACAAATGTGAATGGCTTAAATTTTCCTCTAAAGAGGTACAGGTTGGCTGACTGGATACAAAACCTCAGGTCAGATATCTGGTGCCTTCTAGAATCTCACCTTACCTTAAAAGATAAACATAGACTTAGGGTGAAGGTATGGACATCTATAATCCAGGCAAATGGAAATCAGAAAAAAGCAGTGGTTGCAATTTTATTTGCAGATACATTAGGCTTTAAACCAACAAAAGTAAGGAAAGACAAGAATGGTCACTTCATATGTGTTAAGGGAAACACTCAATATGATGAGTTTTCAATTATTAATGTTTATGTGCCCAACCAGATGGCCCCACAATTTATAAGGGAGACACCAACATACATAAACAATATGATATCTTCCAGCACCATAAATATTAGGAGATTTTAATGTCCCTTTGTCAGTATTGGATAGATCCTCCAGTAAGAAACTAAGGAAATAAATTATGGACTTAACCTTCACTATACAACAATTGAATTTAATAGATATCTACAGAAAATTTCATCCTAACTAAACTGAATACACATTCTTCTCATCAGTCCATGGAACATTCTCCAAAATTGATCACATCTTAGGTCACAAGGCTAACCTCAGCAAATTTAAAAGAATATTAATTATTTCTTATATTTTCTCAGATCATCATGGAATAAAAGTTGAACTAACCAATGACAAGAATCTACGTACTCATACAAAGACATGGAAACTAAATAAGCTTATGCTGAATGATAGCTGGGTAATAGGAAATTGCTAAATTTTTGGAACAAAATAATAATGAAGATACAAATTATCAGAACCTGTGGGATACTGCAAAGGCAGTCCTAAGAGGGAAATTTATTGTGCTGCAAGCCTTCCCTTAGAGAATGGAAAGAGAGGACATCAACACCTCAATGGTACAACTAAAACAATTGGAAAAGGAAGAATATTCCAACCACAAACCCAGCAGAAGAAAGGAAATAACCAAAAGTAGAGCAGAATTAAATGAAAATGAAAACAAAGAATTATTCAAAAGATCAATGAATCAAAAGTTGGGTTTTTGAAAAGTTTAACAACATTGATAAAACGTTGGTTAGCCTAACCAAAAATAGAAAATTTAAATTCCTAATATGGGCTCGGCACCTGTGGCTCAAGTGGCTAAGGCGTGAGCCATGTTCACCTGAGCTGGCAGGTTCGAATCCAATCCAGGCCAAACAACAATGACAGCTGCAACAAAAAAATACCTGGGCTGGAGATTTTAACACCCCTTTCACCGTGTTGGATAGATTCTCCAACAAGAGACTAAGCAAAGAAATTTTAGACTTAAAATTAACCATCTAACAATTAGATTTAACAGACATATACAGAACATTTCATCCTAACAAAATTGAATACACATTTTTTCTCATCAGCACATGGAACATCCTCTGAAATTGATCACATCTTAGGTCACAAGGCTAACCTCAGCAAATTTTAAAAAATAGAAATTATCCCTTGTATCTTCTCAGACCATCATGTAATAAAAGTTGAACTCAGTAACAAGAATAATCTGCAATCTCACACAAAGACATGAAAATTAAATAATCTTATGTTATATGATAGCTGGGTCATTGATGAGATTAAGAAAGAAATTACCAAATTTTTGGAGCAAAATGATAATGAAAACATGAACTATCAGAACCTTTGGGATACTGAAAGGCAGTACTAAGAGGGAAATTTATAGCACTGCAAGCCTTCCTCAAGAGAATAGAAAGAAAGGAAGTTAACAACTTAATGGGACATCTCAACCAACTGGAAAAGGAAAAATAGTCTAACTCCAAACCCAGCAGAAGGAAAGAAATAACCAAAATTAGAGAAGAATTAAACAAAATTGAAAATATAAGAATTATACAACAGATCAGTGAATGAAAAACTTGGTTTCTTGAAAATGTCAATAAACTAGATAGACCTTTGGCTAACCTAACCAGAAATAGAAGAGTAAAATCTCTAATTTCATCAATCAGAAATGACAGAGGTGAGATAACTACAGACTTTGCAGAAATTCAAAAAATACTTAATGAATATTACAAAAAACTCTCTTCTCAAAATACAAAAACTGAAGGAAATTGACCAATATTTGGAATCACCCCATCTTCCTAGACTTACCCAGGAAGAAGTGGAAATGTTGAACAGGCCTATATCTAGTTCTGAAATAGAATCAAATACACAAAATCTTCCCCCAAAAGAAAAGCCTGAGACCAGATGGTTTCACATCAGAATTTACCAAACTTTTAAAGAGGAACTAGTATCCATATTACTGAATGGGTAAATTTATAGAAAATATATAGAAATTTATATATAAATAAAAATATAGAAAATATAGAAAAAGAAGGAATTCTTCCAAACACATTCTATGAAGCAAACATCACCTTCATCCCCAAGCCAGGAAAAGACCCAACAAGAAAACAAAATTACAGGCCAATATCTCTAATAAATATTGATGCAAAAATATTCAATTAGATCCTAGCAAACAGAATCCAGCAACACATCTAACAAATTATACACCATGACCAAGTGTGTTTTGTCCCAGATTCTCAAGGCTGGTTCAATATATGTAAATCTATAAATATGATACATCACATAAACAAAAAAAAAACAAAGACCATATGATCCTCTCAATTGATGTAAAAAAAGCTTTTGATATTACCCAGCATCCTTTATGATCAGGACATGTAAGAAAATAGGTATAGAAGGAATATTTCTGAAACTGATAGAGGCCATCTACAGCAAACCCACAGCCAACATTGTATTGAATGAAGTAAAATTGAAATCATTTCCACTCAGATCAGGAACCAGGCAAGGATGCCCACTGTCTTCACTGCTCTTTAACATTGTAATTTTAGCCATTGCAATTAGGCAAGACAAGGCAATCAAGGGTATCCATATAGGGTTAGAGGAGATCAAACTTTCACTTTTCACAGATGATATGATTGTATACCTTGGAAAACCCCAGGGACTCAATCACAAAACTTCTAGAAGTGATCAAGGAATACAGCAGCATCTCAGGCTACAAAATCAATACTCAGAAATCAGTAGCATTCATATATAACAATAACAGTCAAGCTGAAAAAACAGTCATGGACTCAATTGCCTTTACAGTAGTGCCAAAGAAAATGAAATATCTCAGAGAGTACCTAACTAAGGATGTGAAATATCTCTATAAGGACAACTATGAAACCCTGAGAAAAGAAATAGCCAAAGATTTCAACAAATGGGAAAACATACCATGCTCATGGTTTGGAAGAATCAACATTGTTAAAATGTCCATATTACCCAAAGCAATTTACAGATTTAACGCAATTCCCACTAAAGCACCTCTGTCATACTTTAAAGACCTGGAAAAACTAGTACTTCATTTTATATGGAATCAGAAAAAAACCCTTGAATAGCCAAGACACTACTCAGAAATAAAAACAAATCAGGTGGAATCACGATATCACACTTCAGATAAATCTATAAATTTATAATATAAATCTATAGTGATCAAAACAGCATGGTATTGGCACAAAAATAGAGAGTTAGATGTATGGAATAGAATTGAGAACCAAGAGATGAATCCAGGCACTTATTGTCATTTGACTTTCAATAAGCCTATCAAAAATTTAAATTGGGGGAAAACTCCCTATTTAACAAATGGGACTGGGAGAATTGGCTGGCAATATGTAGAAGAATGAAATTGGACCCACATCTTTCACCTCTAACAAAAATTGACTCGCATTGGATAAAAGACTTAAACCTACAACATGAAACCATAAAGATTCTTGGAAAGAGTGCAGGTGAAACACTTGAAGAAATTGGTCTGGGAGAAAATATTTTGAGAAAGACCCCCAGGGCAATTGAAGCAATACCAAAAATACATTACTGAAATCTGATCAAATTAAAAAGCTTCTGCACTGCCAAGAACACAGTAAGTAAAGCAAGCAGACTGTCCTCAGAATGGGAGAGGATATTTGCAAGTTACATTTCTGACAAAAGTCATATAACCAGAATCCACAGAGAACTCAAACTTAGTATTAAGAAAAGAACAAATGATCCCATTTCACTATGCACAAGAGACCTGAACAGAAGCTTCTCTGAAGAAGAGAGGCACATGATATACAGACACATGAAACAATGCTCATCTTCTTTAATTATCTGAGAAATGCAAATCAAAATCACTTTGAGATACCACCGAACTCCAGTAAGAGTAGCCCACATAACAAAATCCCAAAACTACAGATGTTGGCATGGATGTGGAGAAAAGGTAACACTTCTGCACTGCTGGTGGGACTGCAAGCTAGTATGTTCCTTTTGGAAAGAAGTTTGGAGAACACTCAGAGAACTAAAAATTGACCTGCCATTGGATCCTGCAATTCCTCTACTAGGAGTATATCCAAAAGACCAAGAATCACTTTGCAAAAAAGACATTTGCACCAGATCATTCATTGCAGCTCAATTCGTAAGAGTCAAGTCATGGAAGAAGCCCAAGTACCCCTGACCCATGAATGGATTAATAAATTGTGGTATATGTATACCGTGGAATACTATGTAGCTTTTAAAAAAAGATAAACTCTTTATCTCTTTTACGTTTACATGGAGGGATCTGGAAAATATCCTCCTGAGTAAAGTGTCTCAAGAATGGAGAAAAAAGTATCCAATGTAATCAGTACTTCTATGATTGCTTCTACTTATATTTACTCACACTTTCTTGTAAAAAATAGAACACAACTATAGCTCAGGATGATGGAGAGAAGTGGAGTGGGAGGAGAGGGGAGAGGAGAGGTTCAATAGAGGGAGGGTAAAAGGTGGGATCACACCTATGGAACATATGACAAGGGTATAAGTCAAATCTGTGGAATATAGAACATAAATGTTTTGGCACAATAATCAAGTAATTGAGGTGAAAGCTATGTTGATTGATTAACTGTAATCATGTTAGATTGTATAAAAAAATCAGCACATTGTACCCCACATATGCATGAATGTATCCATGATCTATGTGTATTTGACTAAATAAAATAAAAATAAAATAGCTGGGCATTGTGGTGGACGCCTGCAGTCCCAGCTACTTGGGAGGCAGAGGCAAGAGAATCACTTGAGCCCAGGAGTTTGAGGTTGCTTTGAGCTGTGATACCAGAGCACTTTACCAAGGGTGACAGCTTGAGGCTCTATCTCAAAAAATAAAATAAAATAAAAATAAATAAATAAAATCCCTAATATCATCAATCAGAAATGACAAAGTCTAAATAACAACAGACACCTCAGAAATTCAAATAATTGTTTATAAATACTACAAAAACGCTTTTCTCAGAAATGTGAAAATCTGAAAGAAATTGACCAATATATGGAAGCACACCACCTTCCTAGCCTTAGCCAGAAAGAATAGGAAATGTTGAATAGATCTATATTAAGTACAGAAATAGAATCAAATATATGAAATCTCCCCAAAAAGAAGAGTCTGAGACCCTATGGCTTCACATCAGAATTCTACCAAACCTTTAAAGAGTAACTAGTACCCATATTACTTAACCTTCTCCAAAGCATAGGGAGAAAAGGAATACTTCCCAAAACACTCTACAAAGCAAACATCACCTTGATCCCCAAACCAGGAAAAGATCCAACAAGAAAAGAAAATTATAGACCAATATCTTTAATGAGTATAGATGCAAAAATATTCAATAAGATCCTAGCAAACAGAATCCAGCAACACATCAAACAAATTATACACCATGACTAAGTGGGTTTTATCTCAGAGTCTCAAGGCTGGCTCAATATATGTAAATCTATAAATATAATATATTACATAAACAAAATAAAAAACAAAGACTATATGATTCTCTCAGTTGATGCAGAAAAAGCTTTTGATAATATCCATCATCCAGTGTTTATGATCAAAACACTTAAGTAAATAGGTACAGAAGGGACATTTCTTAAGCTGATAGAAGCCATCTACAGCAAGTCCACAGCCAATATCGTATAGAATGGAGTAAAATCGACAACATTTTCACTCATACCAGGAACCAGGCAAGGATGACCATTGTCCCCACTGCTTTTTAACATTGTAATGGAAGTCTTAGCCATCATAATCAAGCAAGAGAAGGCAATCGAGGGTACCAAACAGGGTCCAAGGAGATCAAACTTTCACTCTTCACAGATGGTATGATTGCATAACTGGAAAACCCCAGGTATTCAACTATAAAACTTTTAGAAGTGATCAAGGAATACAGCAGCATCTCAGGTTATGAAATCAATACAAATCAGTAGCCTTTATATATACCAATAGTACTCAAGCTTAAAAAAGTCAAGGACTCTATTCCTTTCATAGTGTCAAAAAGATTAAATATTTGGGAGTTTACCTAACAAAGTACGTGAAAGATCTCTATAAAGAGAATTATGAAACTCTGAGAAAAAAATAGCTGAAGATGTTAATAAATGGAAAAATATACCATGCTCATGGCTGGGAAGAATCAACATTGTTAAAATGTCCATACTACCCAAAGAAATATACAATTTTAATGCAATCCCTGTTAAAGCACCACAGTCGTACTTTAAAGATCTGGAAAAAATGATACTTCGTTTTATATGGAATCAGAAAAAAACCTCGAATAGCCAAGACATTACTCAGAAATAAAAACAATGTAGGAGGAATCGTGCTGCCAGACTTTAGACTATACTATAAATCTATAGTGATCAAAACAGCATGGTACTGGCACAAAAACAGAGAGGTAGATGTATGGAACAGAATAGAGAACCAAGAGATG
>NW_003852634.1:1848941-1862189 GCF_000181295.1 Otolemur garnettii | reverse complement strand
ACCTGTAGAAGACTGAAACTGGACCCACATCTTTCACCTTTAACAAAAAGAGATTCTCACTGGATAAAAGATTTAAACTTAAGACATGAAACTATAAAAATATTAGAAGACAGTTCAGGAAAAACACATGAAGAAATAGGCATGGGAGAATATTTTATGAGGCAGAACTCCCCGGGCGATTGAAGCAACACCAAAAATACATTACTGGGACCTGATCAAACTGAAAAGCTTCTGCACAGCTAAGAATACAGTAAGTAAAGCAAGCAGACAGACCTTAAAATAGGATAAGATATTTTCAGGTTATGTCTCTGACAAAGGTTTGATAACCAGAATCCACAAAGAACACAAACATATTAGCAAGAAAAGAACAAGTGATCCCATCTCATCGCAGGAAAGAGATTTGAATAGAAACTTCTCTGAAGAAGACAGGCACATGGCCTACAGACACATGAAAAATTGCTCATCATCCTTAATCATCAGAGAAACGCAAATCAGAACCACCTTGAGATATCATCTTACTCCAGTAAGATTAGCCCACATCACTATAGATGATCCCAAAACTACATATGTTGGCATGGATATGTAGAAAAGGGAACACTTCTGCACTGCTGGTGGGACTGCAAACTAATACATACCTTTTGGAAAGAATTTTGGAGATCACTTAGGGATCTAAAACTAGACCTCCCATTTGATCCTGCAATTCCTCTACTAGGTATATATCCAGAGGACCAAACATCACTTTATAACAACATTATCTGCACCATAATGTTTATTTCAGTCCAATCCATAATTGCTAAGTCATGGAAGAAGCCCAAGTGCCCATCGGCCCACAAATGGATTAATAAATTGTGGTATGTGTACACCCTAGAATTTTATGTAGCCTTAAAGAAACATGGAGACTTTACCTCTTTTATGTTTATATAGATGGAGCTGGAACATATTCTTCTTAGTAAAGTATCCCAAGAATGCAAGAAAAAGTATCCAATGTACTCAGCTCTACCGTGCAACCAATATATAATCACCCAGACTTCCATACGAAAGCTATAAACCACCCACCTTCAGCCCAAAATGAAGGGGAAAGAGGAGGGGGAGGAAAGGTGAGGTGGGAGGATGGGTGGCTGGAGGGTCATTTGTTGGACCACACCTATGGTGCATTTTACAATGGTACATGGGAAATCTACTAAGTGTAGAGTATAAATGTCTTCTTTTTTTGAATTCAGGGAACTTTATTGATGTTACATGACAAGGTGGGGCTCCCTAGGCTCCTCCTGTTCTTTAGGGGGTCTGGGTGGAAACTGTGTTGAGGGGAGATTCTCAGTGAGGAGGGGGACTGAGTAGGCAGGGGCACCCCAGCAGCTAAGGGCCTTTCTCTTCCTCTCGTGCTTTGGCTGGGGCTGGTGGTCTGGGGGTTCTTACTCCTTGGAGGCCATGTGGGCCATAAGATCCACCACCCTGTTGCTGTAGCCAAATTCATTATCATACTAGGCAATGAGTTTGACAAAGTGGTCATTGAGGGCAATGCCAGCCCCAGCATCAAAGGTGGAAGAATGGGTGTCACTGTTGAAGTCAGAGGAGACAACTTGGTGCTTGGTGTAACCCAAGATGCCCTTGAGGGGGCCCTCTGATATCTACATCACCACCTTCTTTATATCATCATATTTGGCAGCCTTCTCCAGACTGCAGGTGAGATCCACGACTGACATGTTGGCAGTGGGGACACGGAAATCCATGCCAGTAAGCTTCCCATTCAGCTCAAGGAGGACCTTGCCCACAGCCTTGGCTGCACCAGTTGAGGCAGGGATAATGTTCTGGAGAGCCCTGCTACCATCACGCCTCAACTTCCCAGAGGAGCCATCCACAGTCTTTGGGTGGCAGTGATGGCATGGACTGTGGTCATGAGTCCCTCCACAATGCCGAAATTGTCATGGATGACCTTAGCCAAGAGGGCTAAGCAGTTGGTGGCGCAGGAGGCATTGCTGACAATGCTGAGGCTGTTTTCGTACTTCTCGTGGTTCACACCCATCACAAACATGGGGGCATCAGCAGAAGGGGCAGAGATGATGACCCTTTTGGCACCCCCCTGTAGGTGAGCCCCAGCCTTCTCCATGGTGGTGAAGACACCAGTGGACTCCACAACATACTCAGTGCCTGCCTCACCCCATTTGATTTTGATGGGATCTCGCTCCTGGAAGATGGTTATGGGATTTCCATTGATGACAAGCTTCATGTTCTCAGCCTTGACTGTGCCATGGAATTTGCCATGAGTGGAATCATACTGGAACATGTAGACCACGTAGTTGAGATCAATGAAGGGGTCATTGATGGCGACAATATCCGCTTTGGCAGAGTTAAAAGCAGCCCTGCATTCCAGGCACCCAATCCGACCAAAGCCATTTATTCCGACCTTTAGTTTCACCATGGTGCCTTGGGGATGTGGCTGGCACTGCACTAGAAGATGTGGCTGTCTGACGAATGGGAGGACCAGAGAGTCGAGTATAAATGTCTTAACACAATAATTAAGAAAGTGCAGTGAAGGCTATGTTAGCCAGTTTGAGGTAAGTATTTTAAATTGTATATAAAACCAGCACATTGCACTCCAAAAATGCATTATTGTACACAGCTATGATTTAATAAAAAAAATGAATCTGCCCTCGTAGCTTTCTCAGGATGGGGTAGTATATCACTGAAGAGCTTCATTAAGATGAGGTAAAAACTGGGCAGAGTTTTTATCCTGTTTTGGGTAATTTCTCTTAACTTATCATAATTGATAGCCTTATGGGCTGCTATTTTTAGTCACTGTAAGAGACACCAGATGATGTTATCCTAGCAGCATCAGTTTGGTAATTCCAATTGGGGTCCTCCTGGGGAACAGCCCTAGTGCCCGCTGGAAGACTTTGATCTATTCTGCATAAGTCTTCAGCATAAATTTGGGCTTGAGTCCAGACTTGTTCTTTTTCCTTTGAAGTTAGAGTTGGTGGTCAGAATTATATATAAACCATGCCATCTTAAATCATATGATTGGATTAGATATCTAAATTCTTGAGAGTATTTTGTGGGATCTGTAAAGAATGAACCTAATCTTTGACTTATGTGGGAGAGGTCTGAGAGAGAGAATGGGATGTGAATACTGATAATGCCATATGTTCCTGCAACGTCTTGGAGGGAGTATAGAGGTTGTGGTATTTTGGAAGTGGGAGGTCTAAAAGGGTGGCCAGAGCTAGAATGGGTCAAGGAACCTGGGTCTGGCACATATGTTTTTGTCCTAGGTTCACCATTTTATTTTTTCTTACTGCATGTCAGAGAATTGGAGAGTGGGCAGGAGGGATGGAAGTTTGTTGATAGGGAGGAAGTCAAGGGGAGAAGTTATCTGCCAGGTCAAAAGAAGACAACAGAGAGTCAGATGAGTCAGAAAAATTTGGAGATACTCACTCAAGGAGAATTTGAGAGCGTTCACAGGTTGAACACAAGGAAAGAATGTTCTGGAGCATGAGAAATGCATGAATGTAAGGGATTGCCAACCATTTGCCTAATTTGTGACAGTAATTTTTGAGATCAGTGAGAATTGAAATATTGAAGGTGCCATGTTTAGGCCAATGTAAACCATTGCCAAGTTTGAATATAGGCCAGGCGGTATTACAGAAAAAAAAATGAGGCATTAAAGTTTGAGGTCAGGGTAAAGACATAGAGGTATACGGTTAGTTAGAAGACAGTTTAGAGGTGAAGAAGGAGGAATCCATGACTGAGTGATGCCCATGGCAAAAATTGGAGGTAGAAAGTAAATGAGATTAAAGCTAACACAAAGAGGCTGTGAGGAGAAAATAAAGGGAACTTTCAGAGGAAATAAAAAGGGAACAAAAGGACTAAGAAAAGGACTGAGACTACAACCAGAGAGGGTTCGACCTCTGCATATGGTTGTCAGCTGAATCTAGACCTCTGGGAAGATAATAGATGAGTGAACCCAGTTCACTGAACTGAATGACCAAAACTGAACCAAACCCACGGCAGGGATGGTGAGATTGACATCAGATTACCCATACTCTCCACTTATGACTTCAATCAAAAGAGAGCTTGGCCTCCGTACATGACCTTAACCAGCTGGAGGGACTTGGGCGCACAGTAGGACACCAAGAGGACAAAACATGGGGAGAAGGAATTCCGCCTCTGGGTGCATGTAAAAGAAGGTGAGAAATCAAATAAAAATACACAAGAGCGTGAAAGGGCAGTGAGAGGAGGAGGTAGAGTAGGAATGGGAAGAGGAAAGAAGTAAAGAAACAGGTTTTAGATAAGGGCTCACTTTGGTATGAAATGGATGAATGTTAGGTAAGGTCGGAGAGTGCACCGGTTCTCTTCATCTCACAGGAATAAGGATCCGTCTGTTTAGATTTGGTGGGATGTATTTTCAGCCCCGCAAAGGGGCTTTTCTCTAGGGAGTCACAGGCACCGTCTGAAAGATTCCCAACCCAAGACGGGACGCAAGATGAAAGGAAGATGAGATCCAATTTGTGCAACTAAAGTGGCTTTTATTCTACCTGGAGTGCAACCGGGGTGAGATTCCTGACTAGGGAGAAATCCCCACGTGTGTTACGGTGGACAGGGATTTAAAGTGTTAGGGCAGCCAGCATTGGTCTGTCTATAGCTTTATCTGGGTAGGTAGGTGGGACAAGGTTAGGGAGGTCTGGATTGGTCCATTCACTATATCCTGGGAGGGACATGGTTTCCAAGAAAGGGATCCTTCCTGGGTGGGCCAGTAACTTGATTCTATCAGAGACTTCCTGTGGTGTGATTTTTACATTAAAGGGAAACAAGTAATTAAATTTTATAAATTATAGTCAACTGGATTACATGTAAGTTTCTTCACAAATTTTCTTTTATGAGTTTTATTTAACCTCACAGACAATTTATAAATATGTTAAACTTTCTATTTTGTCTTTCTTTTTTTTTTTTTTTAAATAACCTGTCATTCTGTTTCAGGACAAAATTTATTATACAAGATCTTTCTTACATATTGTTATTTTTTTTCTGTTTAATCTTTCTTACCACCAGAAAACCAGTTTTTGTAAAACAGGATTACAATTTACTATAAAGTTTATTATTTACTTGGCTAAACTGATAATTAGAAGATTTTATTTATTTATTTATTTATTTTTTGAGACAATGTCTCACTTTGTAATCCTGGGTAGAGTGCCCTGGCGTCAGAGCTCACAGCAACCTCCAACTCTTGGGATTAAGCAATTCTCTTGCCTCAACCTCCCAAATAGCTAGGACTACAAGTACCACCACAATGCCCAACTATTTTTAGGGATGGGGTCTTGCTCTTGCTCAGGCTGGTCTGGAACCTGTGAGCTCAGGCAATCCACCCACCTGGGCCTCCTGGGGTACTAGGAATACAGGTGTGAGCCCCTGCACCTGGCCCTTAATTAGAAGATTTAAAAGGCAAAAATGTTATTCTTTTATAAAGACTCAATTTTCCAAACAGTTTAAGCAGCTGAAGTATTACATTTTACAAATGACTCAGACATTTTATGAAATCTAACATGACTTAAAGGTTTTAAGTTACTGAAAAGTGTTTTATAGCCACAACATAGGCATCATCCCTCATGTCTTTCCTGGTCTTAAGTCTCACATAGCCACATGGCATCAAAGATGGCTGTAAAGGAAAGGACCTATCTGTGTCCTTAGTTCGTTTGCCAGGGATAGAGTTCAAGACAGAAAGCAGGAAGACTGAAGAGTTTAGTTTCTCTTAGAATAGCCAGGGGATAAAGCTGGAGCAGGGAAGGGGCCATGTGGGCTAGACTGTGTCTTGTAGCTATTGTGCTAGGCAAGAACCTGTCCCTAGACCTCATCACAGCAATCTATCTGACCTTAGAATATAGAGGCTCAAAATTAAGAACATAATTTCATAGTCAAATCCAGCAAAATTTAGAAATATTTCAGAGGTAGGGTGGCACCTGTGGCTCTGTGAGTAGGGCGCTGGCCCCATATACCAAGGGTGGTGGGTTTGAACCCATCTCTGGCCAAACTGCAATAAAAAAAATAGCCAGGCATTGTGGCAGATGGCTGTAGTCCCAGCTACTTGGGAGGCTGAGGCAAGAGAATCACCTAAGCCCAAGAGCTAGAGGTTGCTGTGAGCTATGACATCATGGCACTCTACCAAGGGTGACAAAGTGAGACTCTGTCTCCTAAAAAAAAAAAATGAAAGAAATATTGCAGAGGTAGCAGTTCTATAATCTTGGAATATCTGAACTTTAATAGCAGTCCTAAAACTAGTTTTATTTATCAAAGAATACTAAAGTCACCTGAACAAAAAGGCATTGAGTTCTTTTCTGTTTTCCTGATAAAATATTTCATGTAAGCACTTACTTTTTCTTTTTTAAAGCCAATTAATTAGAGTTTTTTGTATATTTTGATAGTGAAATGTCACCAGCACATGACATATAAAGACATAAACAGACATGTAGACAGAAGCTGAATTTATATTTGTTGACTTTTTTTTTTTTTTGAGACAGCATCTCACTATGTCACCCTCCATAGAGTGCTGTGATGTCACAGCTCACAGGAACCTCAAACACTTGGGCTTAAGCAATTCCCAAGTAGCTGTGACTATAGGCACCCACCACAATACCTGGCTATTTTTTTGTTGTAGTTGTCATTGTTGTTTAGCTGGCCCTGGCTGAATTTGAAACCACCAGCCTCAGTGCATGTGGCTGGTGCCATAAACACTCTGCTATGGGTGCTGAGCCATATTTTTTGACTTTTAAATATATATCTTTATTTAAACCATTAATCTTTTATTTACCTAATTTATTTATGTTAGCAGTTTACCTAGGTTTTGGTTATCACTGTATGTTATTTTTTTGTTTTTATACTTTGTAAATTAGATATAAAAGTATAGTTTCAACTACTGCTTTTAACCTTATAAATTCTGAGAAAAAGAATAAATAGAAGTCTTTTAATCAGACTTGTTTAAACAATGTAAGATTATAATAATTTAGTAATCTATTTAAAGGCCACTTTTTTCCAGAGTCAAGAGGATCTATCAGTCATACTGTGTATTGATAAAATTTCATTGCTTTTTTTTTTTTATGAGTAGGTACCCATACTGAGACCAATCAGATAGAGTACAACACAATGGGCTGTCATTTGGAATTGAGGCCTGAGCTTCTATAATGTAGACTAGATACAGAAACATCAGCTTTTTAGAGAACAAAACCAGAACTTATAAGAACTAAAGTTCTCAGTGCACAACCAGAATGAAGAAGAATATAGTGAATAATCATTGGATGTAAACACTCCAATTTGCATAAATAATCAATACTTTGAATCCCATAATGGCATAAATGTATTCATGATCTATGTACAAATGACTTAATAAAAAAGAAAAAAAAGAAAGTTTAATAAGCTTAAATGTTAAGAAGGCATAAAGTAAAGCATTGAAAATAAAAGTTAGTGAAACATATCTCCTCCTGGCTGGCTCCACGGATGGATTGAGTTCCCTGATGGGTTTTAGATGGAGATACCACCTCCAGGTCCATTTCCCTGAGGTAAGGAAGAGTTGACTCTCTCAGCTCGCCTTCTGGAGCTGAGGGGAGTATGAGAGTATTTAACAGTTTACAGTGAATATCTTTACTTTGAACTACAATCTTTTTTTCTGAGTGTTTGACCTTTTTTTAAGTATTAGAAGATTTTCTTTTTTTATTTTAGCTATATTACATAAAGACATAAAAACTGGACATCTGGGGTGGTGCCTGTGTCTCAAAGGAGTAAGGCACCAGCCCCATATGCCAGAGGTGGTAGGTTCAAACCCAGCCTCGGACAAAAACTGAAAAAAAAAAAACCAAACCTGGACATCTGGAATTTCATTTTATTTTGACGACTGTTGTCAAAACAATTTAAGTTATAATGTAGTACAATAATTTAAGGAACTGTTCTAGGGCCATCTTTCCTTAGAGCCCCAAACATATATAAGCTACACAGTATTACTATTGAATGTTAATTATTTTTAGTTGGAGAGTAATACCAATAAATGGCCCCATCAGATAGCATTTACCACATGTGAACAGAGACAAATACATGCATTCCCACAGATACCAGATGTGTATATCACCAGAAATAAAAGTTTGAACATAGTGGATCTCATCTCATTTCTTTGATCTCTGACAAAAGAGCTTTAGTTGTTAAATAGTGTAATAACCAAGCCCCCAAACCCTAACCCCCAGGACTAGTAAGAAATGCAATAAACCCCCTATACTTGGAAAAAGAATTTTTCCTAAGCCTTTTAGCCTCAGCCCCCACAAGGGAGGAGAAGTTAAGTTCTGGGAAGAAACTTAAGATAAGAAAGAAGGAAGGGAGGAGTGGATTCCCTGGGTGAAAAGGGCCTAAGTTGGTTTCAGGCCCAAGTTGTTCTCGGAAACTTACCCAATACTTGTTTGCACCCTTTATTTGATGAATTGTGAGTTAATGAACCTTAAGTTAGCATGTACCCCCACTCCGAATTGTGTAACCCTCTATGATATACCCCACCTTATGATGATAAAGTAATGCGTTTGTGATGTATCCTGTGACTTATGAATCAGTACGTGCCTTCTCCTTGCGACCCTGCTCTAACCGTTATGATTGGCTTCTATATTACACAAGCTTGCTGATTATGCAGAATAACAGTATAAAAGGATTTCTCACCCACTATTGGCTGCTGCATGCCCTTTGAAGTATCCATCCCTCTGCAGGCGTAATAAATTTTATCAATTATTGCACCAAAGTAGGGTCCACCTTTTTGTCTCCACGGCTCGGTTTCTTTTCAATTGTACAGTAATTTAAGGATCCATTTAATGGCCATTTTTCTTTAATTTTAAGGTTGTACAAAGGCCAGTTAATGTTACAGTAAAACCTCATCTTTTTCTTAGTCATAAGTAGGTACCCGTAAGATAACCAATCTGCTAGGATAGCATCCAAAGAGCTATCCTCTGGAACTGACAGGTGAGCCCCCATGGTTGGGCTTCATGGAAAATATCTTAGGCAACTGAATGGGCACTCTAATTCCTGTGTACAACCAGAAGGGGACTCTAACCCCTGTGCATGTCAGAATAAAAGTGAAAAGGATCTCTTTATAAATGTGAGGTCACAGTGAGAGCAGGAGGACACCACACTATCTGTCCCTGGAAGAAAGTATTCTAGCAGCACTACAAGGAGTTCTTTTTGCCTTTGGGGAAAGATAGTAACTAAACCAAAAACTTAGAAGTTTTAATTTTTGATATTAATTAGACATGCAAAATTTTTATCTGCCTTTTATAAAGAGATTTCTAAATATTTTTCCAAGTCTCTGCACATCAATAAACATCCCTAAATGAGACTAATTTGAAAGCCTTCAGTTTTATTTTATTTTATTTATTTATCATTATTTTTTTGAGATGGAGTCTCACTATGTCACACTCTTTAGTGTGCTGTAGTGTCATAGTTCACAGCAACCTCAAACTCTTGGGCTTAAGCAATTCTCTTGCCTTGGCCTCCCAAGTAGCTGGGCCTCCCAAGCACCTGCCACAACGCCTGGCTACTTTTTTGTTGTTGTTTAGCAGGCCTGGGCTGGGATCAAACCTACCAGCTCCAGAGCATGTGGCCGGTGCCCTAACCACTGAGCAACAGGTACCCATCCAGAGGGCCCTCAGTTTTAAAGGATCTTTTTAAAGTTGACTATTTGGAATATTTTTCTAAGCATGTGTTGCTTCTGGGGCCTAATATTCATTCATGTATACGTAGGCATAGGTAGAAAATGGAGTGCTCAGTTCTTTAGAAATTAAGGATCCCATTTTTACCTTGAATCTTGGCTTTGGTTCCCAGATCTCCACAATAAACTTAGCCAACAATTTTTTTCTTACACAAGAATGCAGGAACGAAGGGATATAACACAAAAGTCTCTGTGAATTCCTGAAAGCTGGGATTCACAACTCCTATAGCATGATTTTCAATTGGTGTGTGGAGGCACATTGGTGTGCTATGAAAATTTTTAAAGATAGTTGAATTTTGTTTTGAGACAGGGTCTCACTTTGTTGCTCTTGGTAGAGTGTTGTGGCATCAGAGCTCACAGGTGATTCTCTTGCCTCAGCTTCCCAAATACCTGAGACTATACACACACCACAATTTCCAACTGTTTTTAGAGACAGGGTCTTGCTCTGGCTCAGGCTGGTTTAGAACTTCTGAGCTCAAGCAGTCTACCTGCCTTGGCTTCCCAGAGTGCTAGGATTACAGGCATGAGCTGCTGTACCCAGCCTTAAATTATTTTCAAAAGAAGTTCAAAGCATAGTAATGTTACTTGGCCATCTGTTGCTGTCAGCCAATATAGAGGGGTGGGGATAGGTTCACTAAATTTTATTTGTCAGTAAGCCAGTGATTCTAGAGAACAGTGAGAGTAGACTCTCCAAAACTGTTCTGTTCTTTCATTTCCAAAATCACACTTTTATACTGTGATTCACAGCAAAGACCACATTCATTCTTATTTTAAATAACAAATAGCACAACTCAGTGACAATCTATTAGAACATTTCTAATCAAAAGTTAATTTCCTAAATCACTCCTCCTAAAGCAAAGACCGCATTAACGCTTATTTTAAATAATAATCAACATAACTCAGTTATCTATTACAACATTTTCACTTTTTAATTATTTATTTTTTTATTTTTTGAGACAGAGACATACTTTGTCACCCTCAGTAGAGTGCCATGGCATCAGAACTCACAGCAACCTCCAAATTTGGGCTTTTTTCCTCTACATCTTGTAACTGCACTTTGTCAAGTGGTGCAGTGTCAATATGGTGTTATGCAAACAGTTTTGAAACTGCTGTCCAGTGACTAAAAAATCATTTACATATTGGAGAATCTTCCTATTTTTTAATTTCTAATTTAAGGTGTAACAAGTCCTATGCCAAAGCTTCCCTGACAATATTGGTGCATTTTTTAACCCTTGGTGGAGCACTGTCCAGCGTATTTGTTCCTTCTTAAGGGTATCTGGCTCTTGCCATTCAAAGGTGAACCCTTCTTGAAACTAGGAGACCAGTGATGCAAAAGTAACCATCCTTTAAGTCCAAAAACTGAAAACCAGGTGGATTTTGGTGATAACTCATTCAAGAGGGTATAGGAATTAGGCACTGTGAGATGAATATCTAGCACCACCTCATTTACTGGCTGCAGATTCTATAAAAACAGGTACTCCTCTGTTCCCAGCTTTTCACAGACAGTATAGGAGTACTATAAGATTGACATGGCCTTATAAGTCCACAGGCTTTAAACTTGTTAATAAATGGAGTTACTCCTCATTAGCCTCCTGCTTAAGTGGGTATTGACCTTTTCATGGAGGCAGAATGCTGAGTTTCACATGGACCTCCACTGGGGCAACCCCTTGGGCCTTTCCAGGAGTTCCATCAGCCCATACTAAGGGGCTTAACTGCCCATCAACTACTTTTGATCATCGAGTCTAGGTTTTAGGTTGGTAGAGAAGTAGCCACTAAGTGTATTCATGTGGGACCTCCATCTGGAAGATGTGATTCTCTGAAAGTTTCTTCCCAACAGAAGAACTGAACAATAAGGCATGTATAGAAATAAGTGGTTTTTTTCTTTTTCTCCAATTGAGCATTCATTTGGCTTAAGGAAGAACTTATGTTCCAATTCTCCAGTCACTTCTGTCACTGAAACAGACTGTTTGGAGGGGAGCGCAGGGCATAAAGTACTGAAAGTGTTGCTCCTGTGCCCACCAGGACGTCCATAGTCTTTTCCCCTGACTTTTATTTCTACCCAAGGCTCTTGGGTGACAGTGGTGATGCTGGACAGAAAATCTGCTTGAGGCCTAAGACACCCTTAGTCATCTTCAGAACCAGCCAGTTCAACCATTAATTTTTCCAGTGTCCCACCCCCTTACAATAGGCACACTGGTTTCCCTTAGTTAGGGTTCATCACCACCTCAGGTTCCTCTTCCCAGAACTTCTTCCCTTTCTCCTTTTATCATTCGTGGTATCCAGAGAAACGGTGGCAGCCTGGGTCTTTTTGTGTTCGTTTGTGCTTTTGATTGTTGAAAACCTTGTAGGCAATGTCTACCAGCTCAGAGAGGTTCGTTACTATAGGTCCATCCAGTCTCTGGAATTTCTTCCGTATGTCTAGGGCACTTTGGAAAATAAAAGTCATATTTGCCATTCACTGATTTTTAGGAGCCTCAGGATCCATGTCTGTATACTTTCAGTGAGTATTGTACACTCTTTCCAGAAACTCAGATGGGGTCCTCAGTTGCTTTATGCTGCACAACTTGTACCATATTTAGACTCCTTTCTTTGGGAACTCCTTTCTGTAGTCCTACCAAAAGACATCTTTTGTAATGACTGAGAAAAGGCAACCCACTGTTATTAGGATCCCAGTCTGGCTCTGTCAAAGGAATAGCAGCCTCTGGTACTGGTGTATTATGCTGATCCTCGTCATGGAGTTGGGCAACCTCTTCCTATGCTTATCCAATACCAGCCACCTTTCATCACTGGTGGGGATTATATTTATTTATTTATTTATTATTTATTTATTCTTACATATACATGTGATTACTAGGTTTCCACTTTTTGCCTTCACAGAATTAAAAAGGCTTAAAATTTACCAACAATAACAATGTTAAAGATAAGGACTAGAAACAAAAACCTCGTAAAGAATGAATGAAGATAAATACATTCAGAAAAGAAATCAGACGATTGCTGCAATGAAGTGTTAAGCAATAATAATAGTAGTAATGCAAAGAAAGTAGCATTCACATTGTCAAATAAGAGTATGACTATAATAGAATGCTTTGACTCTGAGGTTCAGTATAGAGTCACCAATTAACTTCTTATTTTTTTTCCAAAGTCTCAAAAAATAGACAACTAATATTTATAAATAAAAATAAAAGATAATTTCATAAAACAGATCATGCCAAATCTTATAGACAATACAAAAAGAAGAAATACTTCAAAATTATTCTGCTTAATCTGGATACACCTGATATTAAAATTGGAAAAAATATAATATTATAAAGGGGAAATTATAAACGTAATTCACTTTTTTTTTCAAGAACAGGCAGTATTTTTTATTATTGAATGGTAACTATGTACATTAATGCACTTCTGGGGTACAGTGTGGGGTTTTCACATGCAATCTGAAATACTTCCATCAAACTGGTCAACACAGCCTTCATGTCATTTTCTCAGTTATTGCTTTAAAACGTTCACATTCTACTCTTAGAAAGATTCACCTG
>NW_003852634.1:1840476-1848394 GCF_000181295.1 Otolemur garnettii | reverse complement strand
CACTGGAGTTAGATGATATCTCAGAGTAGTTTTGATTTGCATTTCTCTGATGATTAAGGATGGTGAGCATTTTTTCATATATCTGTAGGCCGTACGCCAGTCTTCTTTGGAGAAATTTCTCTTCAAGTCCCTTGCCATAATTCACTTTTAAATGAGGATGCAATATCCTATATCCTAAACAACATATTAACAAGTAAAAATTAATGTTTGAGTCATGTACTTTAGTCAAAATCGAATCCAATTTATGTGAGAATTAGTTGCTGTTTTCTTTTTTTTCTCTTGTCCTTGCCCTCACCCCCTCCCTTCTTCTGTCTGCTCACCCCTTCCCCATGCCCCACCATGTCATTGTCCTTAATTGTCCTCATATCAAAGGATTCATACTTCTCCATTCCTGTGATGCTTCACTAAGAATAATGTGTTCCACCTCCATCCAGGTTAGTACAAATGCTGAAAAATCTCCACTTTTTAATAGCTGAATACTATTCCATTGTATACACATACCCCAGCTTGCCAATCCATTCCTGGGTTGAAGGGCATTTAGGCTGTTTCCACATTTTAACAATTGTACATTGGGCTGCAATAAACAGCCCAGTACAAGTATCTTTATAAAAGTTTTCTTTTCTTCCTTCTGGATAGATGCCCAGTAATGGGATTGCAGGATCAAATGGGAGGTCTAGATTGAGTTCTTGGAGGTTTCTCCATACATCTTTCCAAAAAGGTTGTATTACATCCCATAAGGGTCCACGTGAATCTCTCTAAATGTAGAATATAAATGTCTTAACACAATAACTAAGCAAAAGACATGAAGGCTATGTTAACTAGTTGGATCAAAGTATTTCAAATTGTATACAGAAACAGTACACTATACCTCATGATAGTATTAATGTACACTGCTATGATTTAATAAAAAAAAATAATTTTTTTTAAATTCCTAAAAAAAAAAATAATACAAAAAACCAAAAAGGATGTATCAGTTTGCAGTCCCACCAGCAGTGTAAGAGTGTTTCTTTCTCTCCACATCTGCACTAGCATCTGTAGTTTTGAGAAATTGTGATGTAGGCCATTCTCGCTGGGGTTAGATGATATCTCAGGGTGATTTTAATTTGCATTTCTCTAATAATTAGGAATGATGAGTGTTTTTTCATGTATTTAACAGCCATTCGTCTATCTCAGGGGTCCTCAAACTATGGCCCCTGGACCACATGTGGCCTGCCGAGCACATTTATCTGGCCTGCCAGGTGTTTTTGCTGCTGCTGCCTGTCCTGCTTAGCAGCTGACTTGTTCCAGACTCACGGTGCACATGTGTAGAATGTGTGCCACACTTTCCTACTCCCCTCTTTCTCTCTGTCTCTCAACTCCTTTCAGCCTTGGGTGTGATCAGACGAGTCATGAGCTTGCCTGAGCAGAGCCTGCTGCTACTTAAGGACCGAGGTAAGAACAAGTTAGGATTTTTTTTTTTTAAAGTTAGGAGGTCTATTTTCTTTTTTTTTGCAGTTAGTAGGGCCTTTTTTTTTTGCAGTTAAGGGGGGGCTTTTTCTCTGAAGTTAGGAGGTCTTTTTTTTGCAGATGGGGGCAACATTTTTAAGTTAGGAGAGTCTTTTTTTAAATAAAGTTGGTCCTTTGGTTGGGGGGTGCTTTTTAGGGGAGTGACATCACAGTGATAATGCAAATAGTCAGTGCTTGGTGCTAATGCAAATTGTCCGTGCTCAGAGGTAATGCAAATAGTCAGTGCTCAGTGGTGATGATAATTGTAAGTGCTTGATGTTAATGTAAATGGTCAGCACTCAGTATTAATGCAAATTGTCAGTGGTCAGTGTTATTGCAAATGTTCAGCAGTCAGTGTTAATGCAAATGGTCAGTGTTCAGTGTTATTGCATGGGGGCCCCAAACTGGTAATCTGCCTAGGGCCCCATGGGAATTTAATCTGGCTCTGCAGACAGCCAAGGAGTAGGAAACCCAATTTAATTGACAGTAAGTGCATTTATATTCTGATTGCTATTCAGTTGTGTATGATGTTGTATGTTGTGTGCATTGTAAGCCCTGGTTCACACTGTTGTGATCTCTGAGCAGTGTGAGTTCAGCCATATGCTTGTATAGCTGAACTCACATTAGATTCACAAGAAAAAAGGTATATGTGCCTTCTTTTTTCCTGCAGTTCCTGTGCAAGTTCACAGATTGCAGTGTGGTTCACACAGGGTAGTGTGAACTGGAAAGGTGGTGGAAGAACTGGCTCTATAATCGTTCACACTGTTGTGATCTCTGAGTAAGAGATCTTCAGTGTAAGCCTCGGTTCACACTGTTGTGATCTCTGAGCAGTGTGAGTTCAGCCATATGCTTGTATGATGCAGAATGCATTGATGGGCAGTGCAGTGTATATGTGTGTATGTGTGTGTATATATATATATATATATATATATTTTACTAATAGCAATTTGGAATCCCTAGGAAATAATGATATCAAGAAAGAGAAAAATTGACTCAGCGTGTAGGATATTCAAAGAACAGTGGACTTATGATTACTTTTTCATGCAGTACAAGGAAAGAGCTGCATGTTTGATATGCCAGAATATAGTGTCTGTCTTCAAAGAAAACAATTTGCATTGACACTATCAAATTCAACATAAAGATAAATATGATTGTTTGGTCAGAGAAGTGAGAAAAGATAAAATATTAAAACTGAAAAATATGTCGACAACTGAGCAAAGTACTTTTGTGAAGCAGAAGCAGCTAAATATTTCATCACTGGGAACAAGTTTTCAAGTTGCCAAGCTAATAGCATGCACTGACAGACCATTCATGGAGGGAGAATTTGTTAAAGAATGCCTTCTTTCTGTTGCCAAAGAGATGTGTCCAGAGAAGGCCGATTTATTTACTGCATTGAGTCTTTCAAGACCTACAATTATATGAAGGATTGAAGAAATGGGAGACAATTTGCATCAGCATTTGAAAAACTTCGCGAAACAACTTTCCTATTTTTCCTTGGCACTCAATGAAAGTAGTGATGTTCATGATTCTGCACAACTTCTAATTTTTATTCATGGGATGAATAACTATTTCAAAGTCACAGAAGAGCTTGCTACACTGCAAAGCATCAAAGAAACAACTACAGGAGAGGATATCTATGAAAAGGTTTGCTAAACTGTGAATGGTTTGGAGCTGGACTGGGCCAAACTAGCCAGTGTGACTACTGATGGTGCTCCTAGCATGGTGGGGTCTAAGAAAAGAGTAATTGCTTGCATTAACCAAGAGATGGACAAACATAACCATTCTCATCCAATAGCCATACACTGCCTCGTCCACCAACAAGTGCTGTGTAGTAAATCACTGAAGTGGGACTCTGTCATTAAAATTGTGGTATCTTGTGTTAACTTCATTAGAGCTAATGCACTAAATCACAGACAATTTCAGGAATTTCTGTCTGAGCTAAATGTTGCCTATGAAGGTGTTATGTACCTCACAGAAGTCCATTGGCTGAGTCAAGGGAGAGTTTTGAAACATTTCTATGACTTAATCCCACAGATTACAGCTTTTCTGCTTTCAAAAAACAAAGAAGTACCAGAGCTCAATGATGCAGAACGGAAATGGCACCTTGCCTTTCTGAAAGATATAACAGAGCTACTTAACAGTTTCGATGTACAACTTCAAGGAAATGGGAAGCTCATCTGTGATATGCAATCACATGTGAAAGCATTTGAAGTAAAATTAGGCCTCCTCATCAAACAAGTGAAGGAGGAAAATTTCTGCCATCTCCCCACAACTCAAAATCTGTTAGTGGAAAAACCATTGGTTGCATTCCCAAACAAAATGTGTGGATTCACTGGAAAGTTGCAAAAGGAGTTCCAATTTAGATTTAAAGAGCTTCATCTCCATTAACAGGACATACAGCTTTTCTGTAACCCATTTTCTATTGACATTGAAAATGTGGATACAATTTACCAAATGGAACTGGCTGAACTGCAGAATTGTGACTCTCTGAAGGACGCATTCAAGTCAAGCAGCCTTCCTAATTTCTATGCATCTCTCCCCTCTGAGACATATCCTAATCTCAGGAACCATGCACTCAATATGTCAACCATCTTTGGCAGTACTTATGTCTGTGAACAGATTTTTTTCAGAATGAAAAATGTGAAATCTCCAACCAGATCTAGACTAACTGATGCACATTTGCATCACTTGTTACAACTATCAGTGACAAATATGTAACCAGACATTGACCATTTCATTAGCCAAAAGCAGGCCCATAGTTCCCATTGAAATACTGGAAAGTTTATTGATTTGACTTTACTTGTTCTTCATTTTAAATATTGTATTTGTTCCCATTTTGTTTTTTTACTTCAAAATAAGATATGTGCAGTGTGCATAGGAATTTGTTCATAGTTTTTATTGTAAACTATTGTCTGGCCCTCCAACAGTCTGAGGGACAGTGAACTGGCCCCCTTTTTAAAAAGTTTGAGGACCCCTGGGTGAAAGGATTAAAAATTTCCACTGGATATGTGAAAATCATGACAACCAAACAATTCCATGCTTATCAATACTCTAAGTTAATGTGAATGGCTTAAATTGTCCTCTAAAGAGGCACAGGTTGGCTGATTGGATACAAAAACTCAGGCCAAATATTTGTTGAATACAAGAATCTCATCTTACCTTAAAGGATAAAAATAGACTAAGGGAAGAGGGGCAAGATGGCCAAGTGGTGCCAGCCTCCGACAGAAGCTTCTGTCCAGAGGGAAGGATAATGTCCACAAAATACCCAATCAAGTCAAAGACTGTGAGCCCAGCTGAGAGAGAAGAGTGATATATGCAGGTCACCTCTGCTGAGGCAAGTTGTGACTCCAAGAAAGCAATCTACAGGTACATAATACAACCCAAAGGAAAAGTGTATGTCCCCTCCCACAAGAAAGCTGTATTTTTCTCTTTGTTTTCTCTTTGTCTGCTCCTGTAAGTTTTCTACAGGTGAGCGGTGAACTGAGGACCTATTATCTCACTCCATGTGTGAGAGCTACAGGAAGTGGGGTCTACTCCCCTAGAGGAACCATGCTGAGATCCCAAACACTCTCTCGCCAGGCAGAAAAATTGAACTAACATTTTCACTGCCATTTTGAACTTCCAGTTCACCCTTCCCCCCTTGCCTGCAGAGACAGTGAGGAGAGGCCCAAGAGCAGAGTCCCCCACACCTGAGGGACAAAGCTCCCTGTCCCCGGCCCTGCACCCGAGAACTGCTAGAGCCAGTCACTTCCCAGTGGCCATCCGCACTCATGGCACCCCCGGCTGGGGGCCCCAGAACTACCAGAGTTGTGCATCCTGCTGATGAAGATTCCCACTGCTGGCACCCCTGCCCAGTGGCCCCAGAACTACCTGAGCTGTGTGCCCCGTGGGTGGCATCCCTGCTGCTGGCACCCCCTGCCTGGCAGCCCAAGAACTACCAGAGCCATGCACCATGCAGGCAGCAATCCTGCTGCTGGCACCCCTGGCCAGGCAGCCCCAGAACTGCCAGAGCCATGTGCTCTGCCAGCGGTGATCTCCGTTGCCAGCACCCCTGGCTCAGCAGCCCAAGAACTGCCTGAACCGCGGCACTCCAAGGTGGCAATCCCTGCTGCCGGCACTCCCAGCCTGGCAGTCCAAGAACTGCCAGAGCCACCATGCTCTATGGGTGGTGATCCCCACTGCTGGCATCCCAAGTCTGGCGGCCCAAGAACTCACAGAGCTGTGGACTCCCCATATCCCTGGCCTGACACTGCTAGAGCCATGCTTCCTGGACTGTTCTTCCCTGCCCAGCCCCACTCTCTCCCAGCCTCTAAGCCATGCTCCTGCTGGACCAGACTTGTGAGCCCAGCGCTCTTTTCACCGAAATCACCGGGTGCCAGGGACTGCAAGGGAGAAGCTCCTTTGATGATTGGATATCCTTAGGTTTAGATTGAGTGCAGGTGGAACATTCTCCAGCTGCTATTGAGTGCCTGAGGCAGATAGGCTTCAGGTCCCTGTGCTCGCTGGTGACAAAGACTAGTAACCGAGTAGAGGAGGCATTGACTTTACTTTGACTCTGGCAGGCACAAAGCCCTGGCACACTCACTTAGTGGACCGAACTGGACCACAGAGTCTGGGTTAACAGAGACTGGTGGTGGGGTTACCAGAATCCAGCAGTGAAGGGTGAGCAAGGGGGGAAAGAGGCACCAGCCCCCTTGCTCCAAACTTTCTACTGGATGGGCCATTCTGACTTCTTGGAGCACCAGAGTGAGCCACACTTGAGCTACCAGTAGACTCCTATGTGACAAAGTCACTTGAGGGAGAATCTCTTTTGCTGTCTGGATATCCTCAGGTCTAGACTGACTTCAGGTGGAACATTCTCCAACTGCCACTGAGTGCCTGAGACAGACAGGCTTTAGCTCCCTCTGCCAGCTTGTGACGAAGAATGGTAGCCAAGTGGAGAAGGCATTGACTTTACTTTGACTTTGGCAGACATAAAGCCCTGCCACACTCGCTTAATGGACAACTGGGTCACAGCCCTGTGGGGTTACCAGTGACTGGGTGTGACAAAGGTGCAAGGTGGGAAAGGAGGCATCAACCTTCCCAGACTAATTTATTTGCTGGGTTGGTCCTTCTCACCTCAAGGAAGACTGGAGCATCATACCTGAGCTGCCAGCAGACCCCTTCTGTTTAGTTGCCAGAGACCTTTTGAACTTCCCCATCTGACACCAGTGCTGACTGGGACAATTGATTTGACCCTCTGGAACTGGGCCAATCACCCGGCAACTATCCAAAGTGGTACCCTGGGTTTGTGTCTGTGGGAAGGTGTGATTTTCCTTTCCCAATTGTTGCCTGTGGTGGGTGGAGTGATTTAATTGCTGGTATTTCTCCACAACTGAGACTTCAACCCAGAGTAACTGATTTAGTAGGATAGAACAGAGACCAGCGGAAAAGAAGACAGAGACAACTAGCTGCCCCACAACAAGCAGGCCCTCAGTTTCTCAGGCTGCAGCACTGTATGAGTCCTTGGCAAAGCTCTAGGGGAAAAGGTACAGACACCAGTTCCAGCCTTTGGGTAAAGGGCTAGTTAATCACTACTCCTGGAGCCCCCAACCCAACTTCTCCTTATCTGCTCACCTAACCAAATGGTGTAAATTCAGCATGGGGCAAAATCAGCAGAAAAACTCCAGTAACATGAACAAACAGAGTTCATCAACCACCCCAGAGAAGGATGTGGCAGACGCAGCTGAAGATCCCACCCATAAACAGATGGCTAAGATGTCAGAAATCGAGTTCAGAATCTGGATAGCAAATAAGAGCAACAGAATGGAGGAAAGGAGGGAATTAGAATTTCAAAAAATTACTCAAAATGTGTCTCAAGAACTCAACAATTTAAATATAAAATGACCAAAGATTTTTTTTATTAGATCATATTTTTTCTATTAGATCATATTTGTGCACATTAACTCTATCATGGGATACAGTGTGCTGTTTCCATATACAGTTTGAAATACTTTCATCCAATTGGCCAACATAGCCATCATGTCATTCTCATAATTGTTGTGTTAAGACATTTATATTCAACATTTAGAAAGATTCACATGTACCCTTATAGGAAAAATCATAGGCATGATTCCCACAATCACCCTCCCTTCACCCATCCTCCCCCCTCCCCTTCCCTCCCTCACCTCTTTCCTGATATTCTTGGACTCCATTTGAATTAAAGTTTTCCTATGATAGTTAACAATTAGTTTCATAATAGGGTTGAGTACATTGGATACTTCTTCCATTCTTAAGATACTTTGCTAAGAAGAATATTTTCCAACTCCATCCATGTAAACATGAAGGAGGTAAAGTCTCCATCTTTCTTTAGGGCTGCATAATATTCCATGGTGTACATATACCACAATTTATTGATCCATTCATGGGTCGATGGGCACTTGAGCTTCTTCCA
>NW_003852634.1:1839346-1840430 GCF_000181295.1 Otolemur garnettii | reverse complement strand
AATTGGGCTGCAATGAACATTCTGGTACAGATATCTGTATTGTAGCATGATTTTTGGTCTTCTCGATATATACCTAGGAGAGGAATTATAGGATAAAATGGCACTTCTATATTTAGATCTCTAAGTGTTCTCCATATGACTTTCCAAAAGGGATGTATCAGTTTGGATTCCCACCAGCAGCGTAGAAGTGTTCCCTTTTCTCCACATCCCCACCAGCATCTGTGATTTGGAGATTTTGTGATATAGGCTAATCTTACTGTTGTTAGATGATATTTCAAAGTAGTTTTGATTTGCATTTCTCTGATGATTAGGGATGATGAGCATTTTTTTATATGTCTGTAGGCGATGCGTCTGTCTTCTTCAGAGAAGTTTCTCCTTAAGTCTCTTGCCCGCCCTGAGATGGGATTACGTGTTTTCTTCTTCCTAATACATTTGAGTTCTCTGTGGATTCTGGTTATTAGACCTTTGTTGGAAGCATAACCAGCAAATATCTTTACCCATTCTGAAGGCTGTCTGCTTGCTTTTCTTACTGTGTTCTTGGCTGTGCAGAAGCTTTTTAATTTGAGAAGGTCCCAGTAGAATATTTTTGATGTTGCTTCAATTGCCCGAGGGGCCCTCCTCATAAAATATTCTCACAGGCCAATTTCTTCAAGAGTTTTCCCTACATTTTCTTCTAGTGTTTTTACAGTTTCATGTCTTAAATTTAAGTCTTTAATCCAATGATAGTCTATCTTAGTTAGTGGTGACAGGTGTGGGTCCAGTTTCAATTTTCTGCAGGTTGTTAGCCAGCTTGTCCAGCACCATTTGTTAAATAGGGGATTTTTTCCCCACTCAAAGTTTTTATTTTATTTTATTTTTTTTATTAAATGATAGCTCTATACATTAATGCAAACAGGGGGTACAGTGTAGTGTTTTCATATACATTTTGAAATACTTTCATCAAGCTGGTTCACATAACCCCACTCAATGTTTTTAATTGGCTTGTCAAAGATCATGTAGCGGTAAGTAGCTGGGTTCATCTCTTGGTTCTCTATTCTGTTCCATACATCTACCTCTCTGTTTTTGTGCCAGTACCATGCTGTTT
>NW_003852634.1:1836056-1837691 GCF_000181295.1 Otolemur garnettii | reverse complement strand
TTCCAGTTGCTTGAGGTGTCCCATTAAGTTGTTAACTTCTTCTCTTTCCGTTTTCTTGAGGACCTGGCAGTGTGATAAATTTCCATCTTAGGACTGCCTTTGCAGTATCCCAGAGGTTCTGATAACTTGTCTCTTTATTGTTGTTTAGTTCCAAGAACTTGATAATTTCCTTCTTGATCTCGTCTTTGACCCAAGTGTCATTAAGCATAAGGTTATTTAGCTTTCACAATTTTGTTTGGGTCTGCAAGTTCCTGTGGTTTGTGAGTTCAACTTTTATTCCATGTTGGTCTAAGAAGATGCAAGGGATAATTTCTATTCTTTTAAATTTGCTGAGGTTAGACTTGTGACCTAGGATGTGATCTATTTTGAAGTATGTGCCATGGGCTGATGAATAAAATGTGTACTCAGTTTTATTAGGGTGAAATGTTCTATAGATGTCCATTAAGTTCAGATGCTGAATGGTTAGGTTTAAATCTAGAATTTCTTTGCTAAGATTCTTGTTGAATGATCTGTCCAGCACTGCCAAAGGGATATTAAAATCTCTGACTATGATGGAGCTGGGAGTAATCAGGTTGCTCATGTCTGTTAAAGTGTCCCTTAAAAATTGAGGTGCATTCTGATTGGGTGCATAAATATTGATAATTGAAATCTCGTCATATTAAGTACTACCCTTAACAAATATAAAGTAACCATCATTGTCCTTGCTCACTTTTGTTAGTTTAAAACCTATTGTATCTGAGAATAATATTGCAACACCTGCTTTTTTCTGCTTTCCTTTAGCCTGGAATATAGATGACAATCCCTTCACCCTAAGTCTATGCTTGTCTTTTAAAATAAGGTGGGTTTCTTGGATGCAACAGATATCTGGCTTGAGTTTTTGTATTCAGTCAGCCAGCCTGTGCCTCTTTAGAGGGCAGTTTAAGCCATTCACATTGATTGAGACTATTGACAAGCCTGGTATACTTTTCAGTATCAAGTTTTTTGAAAGTCTAGTGGACATCTTTGTTCCTTTTGTCACTGTGGAGATTGGAATTTGATCAAAATTTTCTTGGTGGGTTTATTTATGTGGTGGAGGATTGCGCTGGTCATTATGGAGTATATCCTGGAGGGTCGGTTTAGTTAAGGAAAATTTCTTCAACATGTGAATGTCATTAAAGTATTCAATTTCTTCATGATAAATGAAACTCAGTTTAGCTGAATACAGGATTCTGGGTTGAAAGTTGTTTTGTTTTAGGAGGTTGAAGGTCCATGACCATCTCTTATAGCCTGAAAGGTTTCAGCAGAGAGATCTGCAATCATTCTAATATTCTTCCCCTTGTAAGTTAATGTTTTCTTGCCTCTAGCTGCTTTCAGGATTTTCTCTTTCATGTTAAATTTAGTGAGGTTGATTACGGTATGCCTGGGGGATGTTTTGTTCAGGTTTAGTACTGCTGGGGTTCTGAAGCTGTTTGCTATCTGAATTTCAGGATCCCTTGGCATATCTGGAAATTTCTCTTTCATAATTTCATGAAGGAGAGCCTCTGTGTTTTGTGAAGCAACTTTGTCACCTTCAGGGATTCCTATGAGGCGAATATTAGTTTTCTTTGAATTATCCAAGAGCTCTCTGAGCGAGTGGTCTGTTTTTGCTCTCCATTT
>NW_003852634.1:1824255-1832655 GCF_000181295.1 Otolemur garnettii | reverse complement strand
CTAAAAATTTGGTAATTTCCTTCTTGATCTCATCTTTGACCCATCTATCATTCAGCATAAGGTTATTTAGCTTCCATGTTTTTGTACGAGACTGCACATTCCTGTTGTTACTGAGTTCAACTTTTATTCCATAATGGTCCAAGAAGATGCATTGAATAATTTCTATTCTTTTAAATTTACTGAGGTTAGACTTATGACCTAAGATGTGATTGATTTTGGAGTATGTTCTATGGACTGATGAGAAAATTATGTATTCAGTTTTGTTTGGATGAAAAGTTCTGAAGATGTCTGTTATGTCCAAAAGTTGAAGAGTTAAATTTAAGTCTAAGATTTCTTTGCTCAGCTTTTTCTTTGAGGATCTATCCAGCACTTCCAAGGGAGTGTTGAAACCTCTGACTATGATGGAGCTGGGAGAGATCAAGTTGCTCATGCCAGTTAGAGTCTCTTTTATAAATTGGGGTACATTCAGGTTTGGTGCATAGATATTGATAATTGAGATGTCATCATATTGAGTATTGCCCTTAACAAGTATAAAGTGGCCATCTTAATCTTTGGTGACTTTTGTTGGCTTAAAACCTATTGTATCTGCGAATAAAATTGCAACACCTGCTTTTTTCTGCTTTCCATTAGCCTGGGATATAAATGACCATCCCTTCACCCTGAGTCTATATTTGTCTTTTAAGGTAAGGTGAGATTCTTGTATACAACAGATGTCTGGTCTGAGTTTCTGTATCCAATCAGCCAATCTGTGCCTCTTTAGGGGACAATTTAAGCCATTCACATTGATAGAAATTGTTGATAAGCCGGATGAAATTTTGGGCATGGAGTTGTTCGAAAGTCCAGTAGACATTTTTAATTTTTTTGCCATTGTGGAAGTTGGAATTTGATCAAAAGTTTCTGGGTGGGTTTACTTTTGTGGTGGAGGGTTGCACTGGTCATTATGGAGGATAGGTTTGAGTTTCCTGGAGAGCTGGTTAAGTTATAGCAAATTTCTTCAACGTGTTAATGTCATTAAAGTATTTAATTTCTCCATCATAAATGAAACTCAGTTTAGCTGGATACAGGATCCTGGATTGAAAGTTATTTTGTTTTAGGAGATTAAAATTTGATGACCACCCTCTTCTAGCCTGAAAGATTTCAGTGGAGAGATCTACAGTCATTCTAATATTCTTCCTCTCTAGTTCCTTTCAGAATTTTCTCTTTCATATTAACTTTAGTGAAGTTAATTATGATGTGCCTGGGTGATATCTTGTTCGGATTGAGTCGTGCTGGGTTTCTGAAGCTGTCTGCTATCTGTATTTCAGAATCTCTTGGCATGTCTGGAAAGTTCTTTTTTATAATTTTATGAAGAAGAGCCTCTGTGCTTGTGAAGCAACTTCATCACCCTCAGGGATTCCTATAAGATGAATATTAGTTTTCTTTGAAATATCCCAGACCTTTCTGAGACAGTGATCCATTTTTGCTCTCCATTTCTCTTCATCCTTGAGCACTTGGGTGCATTCAGAAGCTTTGTCTTCAATGTCAAAGTTCCTTTCCTCTGCCTGCTCCATTTTGTTACTGAGGGATTCTACTGTATTTTTCAGATCTTTAAGGGCTGCAACTTCTTGCCTCAGTGTTTCAAAATCTTTGGTCATTTCATCATTGAAATCATTGAATTCTTGAGATAGCTTTTGAATCGTTTGAAAGTCTAAATCCCTCCTTTTCTTCACTATGTTAATCTTATTTGCTATCCAGATTCTGAACTTGATTTCTGTCATCTCAGCTACCTGTTTATGGATGGGATCTTCAATTGCATCTGCCCCATCCTTCCTTGGGGGACTTGATCTACTCTGGTTATTCTGGTTACCAGAGTTTTTCTGCTGATTCCGCCCCCTGCTGAATTTGCACTGTTTGGAGACTGTCCCAAAACTATTCAGCCAGCAGCTGCCATTGGAGAAGATGCCAGCTTCCTCTGGTTGCCTGAAGAGATAGGCAGTGTCTGTAAAAACCTCAGGGGTGTGAGCCTTGTTGTTCTAGCTGCTGTGGCTTGTGCTTTTCACCTTGGGGTACTGCCACTCCAGTGTGGTTCCCTCTCAACTGACTGTCCTCTCACAGTTCTTGGGCTGCTGGGCCTGAGGTGCCGGGAACACGTGGGTCAATCAGTCTTGGGAGGCCCTCTTGGGTGCCCAGGAGCAGTGGCCAAGTTCCAGCAGCCTTGTGATGGATGCGTGGGTGGATCAGTCCTCTGGGCACCCTGCTCGGATGCCCATCTGTTTGTTATTTTTTTAAGGTATCTATCTCTTTGGTAAATTTCCCCTTTGTATCATGAATTGATTTTCCGATATCTTTGTATTCACTTTCAGATTTCCCTTGAGCTTCTTTAAAACCAATATTTTGAATTTCTTATCCATCATTTATAGGAGTTCAGTTTGATTGGGCACTATTGCTGAACAATTGTTATTGTCCTTTGGTGGTATCATGTATCATGTTTCTTTGTTTTTCATGTTTTATATGTTTTCCATTGACATTGGTGCATCTGGTGTTGCTGTCCCTTCTTTCAGCTTTTTGAAATTGGTTTTTGTTGGGTAGAATATTTCCCCCAAAGATGTATATATGTTGTCAATTGAGTAGGGCACTTTCATTTTGGCTTTTGATGCCTGGAGTAATATGATCTTTCTATGATTTCTTAGGTAGTATACAGTCAATTGTATCTCTGATTTTCCTCAGTGGCTTTGGGTACAGTTATTAGTTAAAGCTATAGTGAAGCTTTACTGGGGACTCAGATGCCAACTAACCCAGCCTTCACATTCTGTTGGTGGCAGTAATAGGCTGAGTATACTTTTTTTAGGCCCCAGAGCAGCTTATGCTTCCACCAGTGGCAGTGGGTGTGGAAAAGACAATTCTTGAGCCTTCTAGTGACTTGCTGAGAAGCTAGTCATAAAAGAGGTAAGCCAGGTGTATGAGTGGGTTCTCAGAACCCTGGATTGATGGCATAATGTGGGTGATAGCAGTAGCAGTGGTAGAGCAACCCACAGGGACCCAAGCAGTCTCCATTGGCATTGCTGGTAGCTCCAATGTGTTGAGCAGGTTAGTCTCCAGTCCCACAACCATACACACAGGTAAATGAATATTCAGTTGTGCTTAGGAGACCTTCATATCTTCTGTGTCTCCATGGATAGGTGGTGGCTGCAGCTGCATCCCCTTGAACTCTGTCTAAAGGCAGGTTGCAGCCCAATGTTAAATTATCAAAATGGTGCTAGCTTTGGGTCTGTAATCAGAGAGGGTGGGGATCCTCTCAGGCAAACAGCATGGTCAAGAAGTTGTGGGAGTATAGTCCATTCAACTCTTAGTCTCCCAGGAGCCTAATGCTGGGCAGTGGATATTGTCTTAGGTATATATAGGAAAACCTAGATTTCTCTGTCCCTCCCTAGCTTGGTGGCTGCTGCAGCTGCATCAGCACGAACTTGGCCTGAGGTCAAGATGCATCCCAATTTTAAATTCTCTATACAGTATCTTGGTCCTATGACCAAAGAGGACAGGGTCTCCCAGGCAAGCATTGTGGAGAAGAAGCTGTGGGGGGGGGGTTAAAAGAAGCTGTAGGGGTACAGTCCACTCATATCTCAATCTCTATAGCAGCCATCAGCAGGACAATGGGGACCTTCCCAGGGTTGTATGGGAATTCCCAGTCTCCCCTACCCTCCTCAGAGCAACAGAGTGACAGCATCTGTAGCTGTAGATCCCTGGTATCTATACTCTCATAATGATGCCTAGCCAAAGCTGCTTAAGCTCAGATGCCTATGAGATTCCGTGCAGGTTTCCTTTCTGGAGCAATGTCTCTGTACAGTCTTTAGGCAGCTCCCTATGTTAGGGCTAAGGCCTGCATGGATTGAGGGGTTTTTCTATAGCCAATATTGTAAAAGTGCATTTCAGAATGTGCATCTGTGCACACACTCTCTTACTATTTCCCTTACTCCAGGAGCTTCTCCTGGTTCTCTACCAGTCCCTGCCCAGGAAGCTACCTTTCCCTCTCCTTACTTTTAGTACTTCCTATAAATTCTCTGGTAAATCCAGTATTCCTTCCTAGGTGATCTGTTCAAAAGTAAGTAGATCTGAGTATCTACTTACTCTCTTGTTTGTGAAGGAGGCACATAGTACCTGCATCTAGTTGGCCATCTCAATATCTCTTTATCTTTCAAGATTCTCTCCTTGCCTTTGGAGGGTTTGTTGTTGTTTATTTTGTTTTGTTTTGTTTTGAGACAAAGTCTTATTCTGTCACCTGGGACTCACCTAGCTCACAGCAACCTCAAACTCCTGGACTGAAGTAATCCTCCTACCTCAGCCTTCTGAGTAGCTGGTATTAAAGGTGTGCACACCCATGCTTGGTTAATTTTTCTATTTTAAGTAGACATGGGGGGTGTCTTGCTTTATACATGCTGTTCTTATTTCCTGACGTCAAGAAATTCTCCTTCCTTGGCTTTCCAGGGAGGTACGATAATAGGCATGAGCCATCATGCCTGGCTTGTGTTTGTCTTTTGATAATTTTATTATAATGTGTACTAGGGTAGATCTTTTTGAGTTTATCTTACTTGGACTTGGACAAGTTTCTTGGATTTGTAAACTCAAATTTGGGAATTTCATGGTCATTATTTCTTCAGCTAGTCACTTTACCCCTTTCTTGTTCTGGTCTTCTTTTTGGATTCCATTTATATATATTATTAACCTTGATGGTATCTCACAGGCCCCTTAGGCTCTATTTATTTTTATTCTTTTTTTTTCTCTTTTTGCTATCCAGACTAGATAATCTCAATTGACCTATCAAGTTAAGTGATTCTTCTGTGTGTTCCAATGTGCTGTTGAACCTCTCTAGTGAATTTTTCATTTCAGTGATGGTATTTTTCAGAGCCAAATTTTTATTTGGTCTCTTGTTATAACTTCTCTCTCTCTTTCTCTCTTTTTTTTTTTTACATTCTCTATTTGTTGAGACATAATTCTCCCGATATCCTTCAGTTCTTTTCCCATAATTTCTTTGATCTCTTTGAGCATATTAAGACTATAGATCTAAAATTTTTGTCTAGAAAACCAATGCCTAGGCTTCTCCATGGACTCTTTCTATTGATTTCTTACAAATTGATCTTATTTTTTTTTGTTTCTTTGAATGTCTCATAAATTTTTTATATTTATGGACACCTTGAGTATTATGAAGTAGAACTCTGGAAACCAGATTCTCCTGCTCCCCAAGGTTTGTCTCTGTCACTATTGCAGGTTGTCATTGTTTGTTTAGTTACTTTTCTGAATGATTTTTTTTTTTATTGTTGGGGATGCATTCAGGGTACACAGAACCAGGTTACCTTGATTACTTTCATTAGGAAAGGACCCTCTTATAATTGTTTCCCACTCCAAAAGGTGTACCACACCCTTCTTCCTTTCCTTTCTCAGTTCTCCCCATCCCCCACTCCCACTGTGTACTAGGACATTAATAGTCTTCACATCAGAATTGAGTAACTAAGATTCTTGTTTCTCCATTTGGATGATGCTTTACTAACAATAATGTGTTCCACATCCATCCAGATTAATACAAAAGATGTAAAGTCTCCATCTTTTTAGTGGCTGAATAGTATTCCATGATATATGTATACCACAGCTTGTTAATCCATTCCTGGGTTGGTGGGAATTTACACTGTTCCCACATTTTGAAAATTGCAAATTGAGCTGCAATAAACAATCTACTGCAAGTTTCCAGGTGGTAGAAATATTTTTTTTTATGCTGAGTAGATGCCCAGCAATGGGATTGCAGGAACAAGTGGGAGGTCTAGCTTGAGTTCTTTAAAAGTTCTCCATACTTCCTTCCAAAAAGATTGTATTAGTTTGCAGTCCCACCAGCAGTATAAAAAGTGTTCCCTTCTCTCCAAATCCACACCTGCATCTGCAGTTTTGCGACTTTGTGATGAGGGTCATTCTCACAGGTGTTAGATAATATCTCAGGGTGCTTTTCATTTGCATTTCTCTAATTAGGGACAATGAGCATTTTTTTCATATGTTTGTTAGCCATACATCTTCTTTAGAGAAGTTTTGATATATCTGTCTTGCCCAGTGATATAAGGGATTGTTGGCACTTTCTGTGTTTATTAATTTGAGTTCATTGTAGATCCTGGTTATCAAGCTTTTGTCTGATGCAAAATATGCAAATAGGGAGTCAGACCATGATGGCAGACAGGGAGGACAATTAGCTCAGCTCTACTGGAACAACAGATGAGAGTGAGTGGGCTAGATCATTTCCTGCATGGAATATTGGTGTGGAGTGGCAGTTCTGGGTATGCAGCAAAATGGCAGTTTCCTGGACTCCGAGTATAATCCACAGCTACAGAGACTGCCAGGAAAAGGTTCTGTCCCATGGCTGCAGCAGCTCCTGGTGGCGGCAGCAGCAACCAGCCCCACCAAGGAGGACTGCAGTTCTCAGTTTGTTGGGAAACTAGGTATTGTGTGAAAAGATTGCTGAAGTGTGGAGTCCCAAGTGGAATTAGGCAGCCAGAGTGGGGTGCCATCTGGTGTGGCACCACCTTGGATAGGCAGCAGGAAAGACACTTAGACAGGAAAGATCTTGGATAGGAAGAGCCCATTGCTTCAGAATTTTGGAGATGGCAGTTGCCACAGGCACCTTTCCAGCCAGGCCAGGCACAGTGATTTGAGTCTCACCTGTAAATAGTTGTCCTACATGCAGAACTGGCCCAGGACATCTTGCACTTCATAGGAACTGTTGCAGGGAGAATTTGCAAAACCTGCCTGTGTAGATTTTTTGAGATCAGTGGAATCAGCAGTTCAGTAGGGTCTAGGTGCCAAATCGGTAATCAGGCAAACACCAAGAACCTTTAAGTTGGCAGAGGCAAGATGGTGGACTGCAGCCAGCTTTCTACAGAGGCTCCCATCCAGAAGGAGTCTTAAAGGACAGAAGTTTAACAAGTGAGCTGATGGTTTGGAGCTCAGCCAAGAGAGATTGAAGAATGCACTTCAACCTTGCTGAGGTGAACTGAGACCCCAAAAATATAATTAAAAGGTACAAATTCCATCACCAAGCAGATGGGAGTCCCCTCCCCCACAAGAAGGACTCGCAGTTTACTCCATACAAACAAGCGAGCAGAGTTCAAACATCCTCCCACTCTATCCCATGCGAGAGACCCCCTAAAATCTGGACCTCCTACCCCTGCTAGCATGCCACGGCACCCTTCTGCCAGGCATAAAAATGTAAAACTGTATATATTCTCTACCTGCAACTCTGAACTCCCAGGAGTCCTCTCCACTCTCACCCCAAAGTCCGGAGGTTTGTCACTCATAGAGTCCAGATTCTTGTGCATTTCCTTCAGAGGAGTGGAGGGGAAAAGGGCTGATGCTGGTCTGTGCTGACTCTGTGGTACAGGAGCAAGGAGAAGTTGGTCAGCTGAAAGGGAGCTATACAGGAGCTGCAGTATCCTGACCTGTGGGAAAGGCTCACATCCCTGAGGCCATTCCAGATAGGCACGCCCTGTGTCTCTGGGCAACCAGAGGTTCTAGGCAGCATCCACTGACGGAATGGACTTGGGAAGTTCCGTGAGTAAAGAGACCATAATAGCACCTAGCCCTCAGGCTAAGACAAAGGCAGTGGGTGGGCAGAGGCTGGAATTGACACCTGATTCCTGCCCAGGGCTGAGTTTTTAATCAGCTCTAGTAGCATCTGACCTGCAGAGGAATTTAGTCAGGACAAAACAAAAAATTTGTGAAGTGGCTCTGTCCTGTTCAATCAGCAACATCAACTAGGTGTGGGGCTGGAACTGAGTGAACTTCCCCAGCCTAAATTAAACACTCAAGGCCCCCCCTGCCAGACTCAGGTTTCCTGGTGACTCTGGCAGTCATAAATCCCTTGAGCAATTGTTCAGTGGAGTGAACTGGGTCACATCCCTGTGGGATTACCAGTGACTGGGTACAAGGTGGGGAAGGAGGCATCAACCTTCCCAGACTAATTCATTTGCTGGGTGGGTCCTTTTGCCCTCATGGAGCACTGGAGTGAGTCATAGCTGAGCTGCCCGAAGACCCCTCCTATCTAGTTGCTGGAGACATTTTGAACTCTCCCACCCAAGACCAGTACTGACTGGGACAACCAATTTGGACACCTTGAACTGGGCAAATCACCCAAAGACTATCCAAAGTGGCACCCTGGGTGTGTGGTTGATGGAAGGTTTGATTTTCCTTGCCTAATTGTTGTTTTTTGGGGGTGGGGTGTCTTAATTTCTGGTATTTCTTCACAGCTGAGACTTCAACCAAGAGTAACTGATTCACTAGGGTAGGACAAAGACCAGCTGAAAATAAGACAGACCCACTTAGACCCACCACACCAAGCAGGTCCCCAGTAGCTTAGGCTATAACACCATACAGGTCCTTGACAAAGTTCAA
>NW_003852634.1:1818130-1821898 GCF_000181295.1 Otolemur garnettii | reverse complement strand
CCTTTTGGAAAGACATCTGGAGAACACTTAGAGAACTAAAAATAGACCTGCCATTTGACCCTGCAATTCCTTTATTAGGTACATTCCCAAATGACCAAAAATCGCATTACAACAAAGATATTTGTATCAGAATGTTTATTGCAGCCCAATTCATAATTTACAGGTCATGGAAGAAGCCCAAGTGCCCACTGATCCATGAATGGATCAACAAACTGTGGTATATGTACACCATGGAATATTATGCAGCCCTAAACAAAGATGGAGACTTTACCTCTTTCATGTTTACATGGATGGGCTAGAGAACATTCTTCTTAGTAAAGTATCTCAAGAATGGAAGAAAAACTATCCAATGTACACAGCCCTATTTTGAAACTAATTGATAGCTTTCATAGGAAAGATATAACCTAATTATAGCCTTACAATATGGGGGGGAGGGAGGGGAAGTGGAGGGGTTGAGTGGGTGTAGGGAGGGTGCTTGGTGGGGTCACCTCTCTGGTTTATCTTACAAGGATACAAGTGAATCTTTCTAGAAGCAGAGTATGAATGTCTTAATAACTAAGAAAATGACATGAAGGCTACGTTAACCAGTTTGATGAGAGTATTTCAAATTGTATATGAAAATACCACACTGTACCCCATGATTGCCTTAATGTACACAGCTATGATTTAATTTAAAAAAAAAAATAGAACCTTTAAGCTAGGAGACAACTATAAGCCTGGGAACCACTCGTCGCGCCACTTGGTGTCCAGAAGGTATATTGCAACATAAATACATTCCTACTAAAGTTGATCCCTAAGGTATATATGTAATAGTGTTTGTGTGTGTGTGTGTGTATACATATATATATAATATAATACATTATATATATGTATATTACATATACATATATATAAATAATTTTGTTGCCTTTTTTCTCCCTTTGCTTGTTCTTTTTTTTTTTTTTTTGAGAGTCTCACTATGTTGCCCTCAGTGGAGTGCTGTACTTTCACAGCTCATGGCAACCTCTAACTCTCTTGGACTGAGTAGTTCTTTTGCCTCAGCCTCCCAGGTGGCTGGGGTTGCAGGTGACCACCACAGTACCTGGCTGTTTTTTGGTTGTGGTTGTCATTGTTGTTTGGCAGGCCCTGGGTGTGCTTTCAGCCCACCAGCTCTCGTGTGTGTGGCTGGTGCCCTGGCCACTGGGCTAAGGGAGCTGAGCCCTTTCATTCCTCTTATGGTTGCTGAGAGTCCTTACATCAGGCTATTCGAGTATTTGTGTGTGTGTGTTTGTTTTTGATTGTTTTTCTGTCTGTTTGTGTGTTTTTGTGTCTGATTTTTGTTTGCTTGTTTTTTTGTTTATTTTATTTCAATGTATCTTGTGTTCTACTAAAACCTTGGGTTGGCTATTTTCCCTGAGTTCAATTTTTACATGCAACAAGAGCAAAGGGGAGTGGGGGATGATAGCCAAATGAAGCCAGCTTTCAAAAGAAGCTCTAATCCAGAGGGAGAGATAAGGCCAGAAAGAACCCAACAAAGCTGAAGGGTGGGAGCCAAGCTGAGAGAAGAGATTTTTAATTGCAGATCTTCTCTGCTGAGGCAAGCTGCAACTCCAAGGAAAGAAATTTCAGGTATAGAACCCAGCCTAAAAAGGACACGTGTCTGTACCCTCCCTCAAGAGAGTTGCTTGCTTGCTTGCTTGCTTGCTGTGAGATCTCTACTAGTGATCAGTGATTCTGAGGTCCTCTTCTCTCACCCCATGGGAGCAAGTAGTTGGAAGCTGGGCCTCCTTCTCCAGAGAGTCCTTGCTGTGAGCCTGGGCATTCTCCTGTCTGGTGTGAAGGTTGAACAAATATTTTCCCTGCCACTTTGAACTCCAAGTTCACCCTTCCCCCTGGCCTGGTGGTCAAGAAGCCCAATATCTACAGTGACCAGAACATTCACGGTTCTTTGTTAAGACTGAACATTGCAGAGTCTGAGGTAGCATAGCTACCTGTGAATCTGGTATCAGTGCAGAAAGGCACAGGGGGAAAGGTGTCTGGCTTGGCTCTGAGAAAGAGCAACTCAGCAGTGGGTGGAGGCTTGGTTCTATGTATGACACAGGGAGGCTTGGGAACTGCTGACGTGTGGCAACCCGAGGGGAGACACCTCCCACCTAGCAGCAGCATTAATAGATCAATCCCATCAGTGTCAAATTTTGGGGAGACACCTTCCAAATTCTGTGGACTGCTGGAGGGAGCTAGATCTTGTGTTCCAGGGTTACCAGAGGAGCAGAGCACCAGAAGCAGAGACACAACCTCTGAGGGTGAAATACATTTGCTGCTTTGTTAACCACCGGTTTGGAAGAGCTCAGGTGGAATACTCCCCAGTTTCCATTGAGCATCCGAGGTAATCAAAATTCAACTCCCTCAGCCAGCTGTTAGCAAAGTGTGATCACTTGGCTGATGAGGCATTGACTTCCCTCTGATTCTGGCAGGCCCAAATCCCTGGCACATTTGCTCATTGGAGGGTACTGGACCACAGCCCTGTGGGGCTACCAGTGCCTGGGTGTGATGGAGGTGCAAGGTGGGGAAGGAGGCACCAGCCACCCTGGACTATTTTTCTGGGTGGGCCTTTCTGACTCCACACAGTGCTGGAGTGAGTTACACTTGAGCTGCCAGTGGACCCCCCGCTGCCTAGATGCTGAAGACCTTTTGAACTCTCCCACCTGAGCAGTGTTTGTGTTCACTGGGAAAATTGGTTTGGAACTCTTGACCTGGGCCAATCACCCAGGAACCCACCAAGGTTATACCCTGGTTGTGTTGTTGGGGGAGTATAGGATTCTCCTCTTCCAGTTGTTGCCTGTGAGGGGGGGAGTGTATTAGTTGCTTATATATCTCCACAACTGAGATTTCAGCCCAAAGCCACTGATTCACTAGGTTTGGACAGAAACTAGCCTAATACAGGTTAGAACCGTCTAGCACGACCACACCAAGCAGGTCCCTAGATTTTCAGGCTGTACTACTGAATGGGATCTTTTTAAAGCTATAGGGTAAAAGCTGCAATCATCAGTCCCAGTTCTTTGGCAAATGGCTGCTTAACTAAAACTCCAGGAGTTGTCAATTCAATTGCACCTTACCAGCTTCTCTAGCCAAGTGGTGAAAAATAATCATGGGGCAGAATCAGCAGAAAAACTCTGGCAACATAAATATTCAGAGTAGATCAACTCCCCCAAGAAATGATAAAACAGACTGACCAGATGATCCCATTTATAAACAAATGGCTGAGATGTCAGAAATCAAATTCAGTATTTGGATTGCAAATAAGATTAACAGAATGGAGGCAAAGATGGGATTAGAAATTCAAGGAGCAATTCAAAAGTCCTCTCAATAATTCAATGAATTTAAAGACAAAATCACCAAAGATTTTGACACATTGAGGCAAGAACTTGCCTCAAAGAAATCCCTCAGTAACAGAATGAAGCAGGCAGAAGAAAGGATATCTGACATTGAACACAAAATTTTTGAATGCTCTCAAACACACAAAGAGGAAGGGAAGTGAAGAACAAAAACAGATCATTCACTGAGAAAACTGTGGGACCACTCCAAAAGAGGAAATATTTGCTTTATAGGAATCTCTGAAGGAGAAAAGAAGGGTCCAAAAGGACAGATACTCTACTGTAAGAGATAATTATTTATTTATTTATTTATTTATTTATTTTTATTGAATGGTAACTATGTACATTAATGCACTTCTGGGGTACAGTGTGGGGTTTTCACATGCAATCTGAAATACTTCCATCAAACTGGTCA